>NW_007253037.1:278780-308567 GCF_000164805.1 Carlito syrichta
CTCGAACCCGCGGGCTCAGGCAATCCACTCACCTCAGCCTCCCAAAGGCGCGGGATGACAGGCTGAGCCACCGAGCCCGGCTCCTAATCAATCTTGAGTTGATTTTATATGGTAAGAGATAGGGGTCAAGCATTATTCTTCTGCAAATAACAATCCAATTTCTAGAGCATGATTATTGAAGGGAGTGTCCTTTACCTAGTGTATATTCTTGCTCATTTTGTAAAAGATCAGTAGGCTGTAGATATATGGATTTATTTATGGATTCTCTTTTCTGTTTCCTTGATCTATGTGTCTATTTTTATACCAGCACAGTGCTGTTTTGGTTTTTATAGCTTTGTCGTATAATTTGAAGTCAGGTAATATAACGCCTCCATCTTGTTTTAAATTTCCTTTTGCTGCATAAGATTGCTTTGATTAATTGGACTCATCTTGGTTCTACATTTTTTAGAATTTTAGAATTGTTTTCTAAATCTGGGGAAAATGACATTGATATTTTGATAGAAATTACATTGTATCTTTAGATTGCTTTGGGCAGTGTGGTCATTTTTATGATAATAATTCTTTCAATCCAGGAGCCTGGGACTTTTTTCTATTTATTCGTGTCATCTAAAACGTTTTTTCATCAATGTTTTGTAGTTTGTAGAGATTTTTCACCTTTTTGGCTAAATACTGTCCTAGTTATTTTACTTTTTGGAACTATTGTAAGGTAATTGTCTTCTAAATGGGTTATTAATTTGATTCTTATTGGCATATAGAAATGCCACTGATTTTTATACATTGCTTTTGTATTCTGAAACTTTACTGAATTCATTTTTAAATCTAAGAGTTTTTGGTAGAATCTCTAGCCTTTTCTTGAAGTAAGATATCATCTTTTTTTTAACTGAGAAATAGGTTTTTTTTGTGGCTATGACTATACTCCTACTGATCCCAACTGTAAAATGCAACATGTACTGTAAGCACAACTCAAAAGAAGCTTGCTAATGTCGTTCTGTCTCAGTGTTCTCTTTTTTAAAAAGCAACATAGCAACCTGCTCTGTATGTCATAGAGTTTCATTCACTGAAGAAAAATAAAATGTGGTTTAACTAGGTTACATAGCTTTATCTTATTTAAAATGTGGCTTAAAACCTATCTAAAAACTTGATTAGATAGCTTCAAACAGGTTAAAATGCAAGTTCTTTATATGGATGGAATAATCTACTGTCTCTGAGCCACGGTTGGAGAAAGAAACACATTTCATTACCTATTTCTCAAAAGAAACTTGATGACTTTTCTCTGTCAAACATGTACATAGAATGAACTGAAGTAGAAAATTTGAAAACCTTCAGTAAGTTAGCTTAGAAATATGTTTTATACAAGTATATGACTGAAACCTACAGTTCAATTGCACAATGCAACATGCTCCTGTAACAATACCTCAAAGAAAGATTGCCTCACAATAGCCACACAAAAAATAAAATACCTTGGTATCTTCCTAACTGGAGATGGGAAAGACCTTTACAATGAAAACTACAAAACACTGCTCAAAGAAATCAAAGATGACACAAACATGTGGGAAAATATTCCATGCTCAAATAACCAACATTGTTAAGATGTCCATTCTACCTAAGGCAATCTACAGATTTAATGCAATACCCATCAAATTACCAGCAACATACTTCTCAGAGCTAGAAACAGCACTACAGAAATTCATATGGAAACGTAAATGACCAAGAATAGGCAAAATAATCCTCAGCAAAAAAAAAAAAAAAAGCAGGAAGTAGCACACTGCCAGACTTTAAACTTTATCATAAAGCTACAATAATCAAAACAGCCTGGTATTGATACAAGAACAGGCATACAGACCATTGGAATAGAATTGAAATTCCAGAAGCAAAACCTCAGTTTCTCAACCAATTCATCTTAAGAAAGCCTCTACTACCAACCACTGGGGAGACGTGAACCTACTCAGTAAATGGTGCTGGGAAAACTGACTGAGCACATGCAGAAGATTGAAACAGGACCCCTAACTATCTCCATACACAAAAATCAGTTCTAAATGGATCAGAGACCTAAATATAAAACCTCAAACTATAAGAACCTTAGAAAAGGCAGAAGACACTTTTATGGAAATTGGAACTGGCAATGCCCATGCCATAAGAGATAAGATAGACAAGTGGAACTGTTGGGAGCCAGCCATGGAGGCCTGCCTGCTGACAAAGTCCAGGGGGCTGAAAACCCTAGGTTGCAAAGTGGACCTGGGCAGCTGAGACCCTTGCTTCTTCTACTTTTACTATCAGAAAGTGCTCAATTTAATGTTTGTCAGGGGACTCATTGGCCTTGCCAGGAAATTATCAGTAGAAATTTTAAATATCAGCTGTGGGTACATAATTACTTGTAAGATTTTATTTCTTCTGATTGGCAACTAATTGGAGAAATTTGAGAAGCTACAGTTTGTATTTTTAGGAAAAGTGCCAATGCAGAAATTATATTTACTTAATTTCTTAATTTCTACATGTGGTGTATTATGCTTAAAAAATTAACAATCCCATAAATATTAGAGTACTCTTGCCTTTACTTCCCTTTGTTAAGGAGGCTTGTAATTCTGGTTAGGGATTGTGACTAAGGTGACTTGAGCCCAGAGGCCTTTTATTTTACAAACATTAAAGTTCATTTTCCCTGAAAGGAAATAATTAACGCAGATTGCAAACACCAGGTGTGAAATTAGGGAAAACTAGTCAGGCCAACTTGTGGCTAAGAAACCTTGAAAATGTTGTTTTACCCCAGCTAGTTGCAAATTGCTGTGTGAAGGTCACAGGTGTGACATGCTAATCTATTTGATAATTATAGTGCTTAGAACTTGGTAGTGATTTATAATGTAATAATTATAGGAATAAGTAAGTTTTGTATGGACATTAAGAAATGGTAATCATTAAAAAATGTTAGAAGTTTATAGTTAATATTTAGGATGATAATGTTTTAAGATCAAAACAGGATGAACAAAGGTACATTGCCTGTTCAGTCCATCAAATTGTAACCGATTGCCTTGAAAACAAAAAACATGTAGGGTATAAAAGGAGTTGGAAAAGACAACAAATCAGCATTTGTCCTGCTTGCAGCAGAGTCAGTGTCCAAATTTTTTCTCCTGTGCCAATGCCATCCTTCTTTCAGGAAACCCTGACCTGCTAGAGCTGGACTCCGGCGTGGGACCCCATCAAGCTAACACGCTTCTGCAAAGCCAAAGAAACCATCAAGAGAGCAGGGAGAAGCCCACAGACTGGGAAAAAATATTTGCCAACCCCATGTCAGACAAAGGAGTAACATCTAGGATCTACAAGGAACTTAAACATGCTGAAAAGAGAAACACAATCAGTCCCATTACAAAGTGGGCAAAAGATATGAATAGACAATTCTCAAAAGAAGACATACAGGCAGCCAACAGACACATGAAAAAATGTTCAGCTTCACTAGTCATCAAGGAGATGCAAATTAAAACTACACTGAGTTACCATCTAACTCCAGTCAGGATGGCCATCATCAATAACTCAAAAAACAACAGATGCTGGAGAGGATGTGGTGAAAAGGGAACACTTCTACACTGTTGGTGGGAGTGCAAACTAGTACAGACTCTGTGGAAAAGAAAAAAATCGACCTTCCATATGATCCCGCAATCCCCCTACTGGGAATATACCTGGAAGAACTCAGGTCACTCTATAAAAAAGATACCTGCACACGTATGTTTATCACAGCATTGTTCACAGTAGCAAGAACCTGGAGTCAACTGTGCTGCCCATCAAAAGAGGACTGGATTAAAAAAAAATGTGGTACATATTCACAATGGAATATTATGTAGCCATAAAGAAGAACAAAATCATGAACTCTGCAGCAAACTGAATGGAATTAGAGTCTATAATACTGAGTAATCTTTCACAGAAACAAAGAACTAGTATCACATGTTCTCACTCATAAGTGGACCTTGAACAATGACTGTAATACTATAAGACAAGTATTGACACTAGTAGGAAACTTCGGGGGTGAGGGGGAGCAGGGAGGTGGGATTGACCATAGCGGAAATCTGCCTGGGGAAGGGGGTCATCCTTTATCAACAAGGGTACCTGCACAATGAATATTTGTATATCTCACCCTGAATTGTACCCCACAATTTTAAAATAAAAAAATTTAAAAGTTTAAAAATAAAATATACACAATATACCTTTAAAAAAAGAAAGATTGCTGACTTTATTCTGTCTACAAGAGTTCCATTCACTGAATAAAAACAGATAATCATAAAACATTCTGTTAGCATACAAGTTAATTTTTTACATGGAAAGAAATAAAGGTAATATCCTCTCTTATCTTTTTCAAAAGATGAGATAGCAATCTTTTCTCTGTGTCAAAGTGCTCCAAACACTGAAACAAAACAGAATGTGGTTTAATTTCAAAAAGTTAGACTACCAGTACTTTTTATGGGTGTCATGATCTATCACTGGTGACCTGCAATTGAAGAAAGAAGCATGTCCCCTTAACTTTTTTAAAAAAGAGATCTTGGTAATTTATTTATCTGTGAAATATAGAGTGAACTGAAACAAATAACTTGAAAACTTTCAATAATTTAGCTTAGAAGTATATTTTTTGCAGGTATATACCTTTAAACCTATTGGTGGCAATTGCAAAATGCATCATGTTCCTGTAACTATACCTCTGAAGAAGCTTGATAACTTGGTTTTGCCTCAAAGTGCTCCACTCACTGAACAAAAACAAACAATCATAAAAACTTCTGTCAGCATACAAGTTGCTTTTATACACAGATATTTGCATTTTCCCATTAGCCTCAAAAAGAAAAAAGTAATGTCATCTCTCAAATTTGTACAAAAGTGTCTCAGCAATCAGCTGTTTGTGTCAACTGTTCCATTCACACACAAAAAAGAGTAAATCAGAGAGTGGTTTAACTTTCAATAGATTAAACTATCAATAGCTTTCATAGGTAGAATAATCTGTCACCTTTGGGCCCCAGTTGGGGAAAGAAACATGTCTCATGAACATTTTCTTAAAGGAATCTTGATATCTTCTTTCTCTGTCAAAAAGTTGCATCATAGAGTGAACTGATACAGATAATTTAGAATAATAGTAAGTTAGCTTAGATGTATGTTTTATGTGGGCATACATCTATAAACCTTTTGGTCCAGTTGTACTATTTGTATTTTCCCATTGAGCTAAATGGGAAAAGGAGATGTCTTGTCTCAACTTTTTCCAAAAGTGAGCTACCAACTTGCTCTGTGAGTCCAAGTGCCCGTTCACTGTAGCAAAACAATTTTGTTTGGTTTTTCCCAATTTGGATGTGTACTATTTATTTCTCTTGCCTGATGCTCTGGCTAGGACCTTCAGTGCTACAGTAAGTCCCTACATATGAATTAGTTCCATTCTGAGGGTGTGTTTGTAAGTTCAATTTGTTTAAGTCCAACAAAGTTATCTTAGGTACCCAACTAACACAATTGGCTATACGGTACTGTACTGTAATAGGTTTATAAATTTTTCACACAAATAATACATAAAAAATCAAACACAAAAAAATAAGTAAAACATTTTTGATCTTACAGTATAGTACCTTGCATATATGTGACAATGCAAACCTGATATGTGAACTGCCCTAAATGATTGGACACGTGGCTGCACATTTGCATCTCTGACCATTGGGAACTTGAAAGTTTGTACGTAGGGAACTTGCTATATGTTGAAAAGGAGGGAGGAAAGTGGACATCCATGTATTGTTCAGTTCTTACAGGGAATGCTTCCAATGTTTCCCCATTCGGTATGATATTGAGTGTGGGTTTGTCATATATGGCCTTTATTATTTTAAGGTATGATCCTTCTATGCCTGGTTAAGGATTTTTATTATAAAAGGACACTGAATTTTATTGAATGCTTTTTCTACATCTATTGAGATGATCACATCGTTTTTAATTCTGTTTGTGTGATGTGTCACATTTATTGATTTGCATATGTTGCATCATTCTTGCATCCCTTATATAAAACCCATCTGATCATAGCATATTATCTTTTTGATGCGTCATTGGATTTGGTTTCTTAGTATTTTGCTGAGGATTTTTGTGTCTATGTTCCTCAGGGATAATAACATTTAAATAATGTTAATGTATTTAGACTCTATAAAATAAAGTCAATTAATAGGAGTCAAGTGTTTATTTTAGCCCGCAAACAATTTCTAAACTCATGTAAAGTTAACAGTTTATCATTAAATGACATTTATTCCCTCTTCTTGTCTGAGCCTTAAATAGTCAACCGACAAAAAAATGTTGGTTGCTTCTGTCATTTTTCGTGAGAAAGGTTGCTGAATAACAACTCCTAAAATATTTATCGCGGGTGATGGTCCAGTGGTGAATAACCTAGTATAGCAATACAAGATTTCATTACAAACTTTGGTGTTTCTGAAACAAGGAAAAACATTTCTTCAAGACCAGTCAGAAGGTTAATTCCATTTAAATTAGGCAGAAGATGGCACACGGTTCTTGCCTTTTAAAGTACAGTTTACAAATATTTCTATAACCCACTGTTCTCTCTTTTTTTAAATAGAGGGATATGAAGTTAATGAGAGTATATAAGTGTATCCAGGACTAATTTGTGGCCTAAGGCTACACAACTTCTAACTGATGCAGACATTGTCATCTTTTTTTTTTTTTGAGTTGGAGTCTCACTGTCGCCCAGACTGGAGGGCAGCGGCCGCTCCCGGCCACCGCAGCCTCGACATCCTGGGCTCCGGCGATCCTTCTGCCTCAGCCTTCCGAGTAGCCGGAATCACAGGCATGCACTACCACACCCGGTTGATTTTTTTGATTTATTGCAGAGATGAGGTCTCGCTGCCCAGGCGGGTCTCGAACCCACGGGCTCAGGCAATCCACTCACCTCAGCCTCCCAAAGGCACGGGATCACAGGCTGAGCCACTGAACCCGGCTGAAGCCTGTATTTTCAAAAGGATATCTTATATCCATGTCAATGCAATACAGTAATTACTTTATGGCTCTAGGAAGGTTTTCTACAAGTTGAGCATCCCCTATCTGAAATGCTTGGAATAATAAATGCTTTGAATGTTTTCAGATTTTGGAATATGTGTATATACAAAATGAGATATCTGGAAGGTGAAGCCCAAGTCTAAAAATGAAATTCATTTATGTTTCATATACATCTCCTACACGTACCTGAAGATAAATGTATACAATATTTGAATAATTTTGTACAAAAAACAAATTTTTTATATATTGAACTATCAGAGTGCAAAAGTGTCACTATCTCAGCCTTCCATGTATACAATCTCTGGTGTTTTATTGGCTCTCAAAATGTTTCTGATTTTTCATCATTTCAGATTTCGATTTTTTGGATTAGAGTGCTCAACCTGTATCTCCTTTTTTAAAAAAAAATTCTCAACCAGGCTTGATAGCTCAGCCTGTAATCCCGTGCCTTGGGAGGCTGAGGTGAGTGGATTGCTTGAGCCCACGAATTCAAGACCCGCTTGGGCAACTTGGCAAGACCTCATCTCCACAATAAATCAAAAATTAGCCGGGCGTGGTAGCGCACACCTGTAGTTCCAGCGCCTTGGAAGGCTGAGGCGGAAGGATCGCCGAAGCCCAGCGGGTCGAGGCTGTGGTGGCTGGGAGTAGCCACTGCATTCCAGTCTGGGCGACAGAGTGAGACTCCAACTCAAAAAAAACCCTCCACTTTTATTTTCTGTTTATAATTTTTAGAAAGATAATTATCAATGATTAAATACTTTCCAGTTTCTGAAAAGTGTGTTTTATTCCATTTAATTTAACTTTTTCTTCAAACACTTTATGAACAAGTGTTTATAAATCAATCAGCTGTGGACTATACAAAAAAATTGAATCAAATTAAAAATGATCTTTCTAAATTCCCATATACTTAAGTTATATGCTGACCAACCCAAACTGGACTTTGATGCAATGACTGCTTTGCTGCACTCTGGTAACATTTTTAATTGAAAGAAGTCTTGGAGAGTCAAATGCTGTCATAGATGAATTTCTGATCTACTGTTTACCACTAAGCTTAGATTTCATACACAGGCCCACTCAAGATACTGTAAAGTAGCAATGTCTTGTGGAACTATATTGCAAAACATATATTTGATTTAAAAATTTTAATAGCCACATTAAAAAGATAAACTGGTTTACACTCCCCTGTAATCCCTACTGGGAATATACCCGGCACAACTCAAATCACTGTATAAAAAAGATACCTGCACACGTATGTTTATCGCAGCATTGTTCACAGTAGCAAGAACATGGAACCAACCGTGCTGCCCATCAAAAGAGGGCTGGATAAAAAAAAAATGTGTACGTATACACAATGGAATATCATGCAGCCATAAAGAAGAACAAAATCGTGAATTTCACAGTGACCTGTATGGGCTTACAGTCTGTCATAGTGAGTGATCTATCACAGAAACTAAGAACTGAGTATCATGTGTTCTCACTCATAGGTGGGCCTTGAACAATTATCGTAATACTATAAGAAAAGGATTGGCAGTCGCAGGAAACTGCCGGGAGGGGGTGAGGAAGTGGGATTGGCAGTAGTGGGAATCTGCCTGGGGAAGGAGTGAGGGGGCACACCTCATCAGCGAGGGGACCTGCATAATGAATATTTTTAGACCTCACCCTGAATTGTATCCCACATCTTTAAAATAAAAAATAAAAAAAAATAAGGTAAACTAAAGCAAATAACACTAATGTTAATAATATAATTTATTTAACTCAAATCTCAAAATATTATCATTTGAGCATCAGTTTAATAAATATTTCTAATGATTTTTTTTGTACAGAAGGCCTTCAGAACGAGGTTTATCATTTACACTGACTCCAATGTGAAATAGCTGCACTTCAGATGCCCTGCAGCCTCCCTTGTGAGTGACTGATAAACTGGGCAACAGAGCTCTAGAAGGTAGTCATTCTTTGTCAGGAATGCTCACTGGAGCTATCAAGTAAAAAAAAAAGATTACCTTTTCTGAATATTTTCCCCAATTCATTGCAGATTCGAATACATGGTTTTACTGCACTTGAGTCCCTATGTGATCTACACAGGTGTCAATACCTGGGCTTCACTGTGTCCCACAAGGTAAAAAGTTTGGATGTCCAGGCAATGACAACATGCTCAGAGGCACCTGCAGGCAGACTCTCCGTTGTCGCCTAACACCTCCGTGATGAGCAGTTCCAGGACTTACTCTAAATGGAGACACTCTTGACAGGCCTGCTCTAACTGAATCCTAGCAGCTACAAAGTTACAAGAAGAAGCACAATTTTGCAACTGGAAAGTATTCATCACAGACATGTTCTACCTGTAAAAACAGTCCTACTCAATTCCCCATTATCAATCTCTCTCTTGCCATCAGATCAGTAATTTTGTCAAAATACACTGATCATCAAATGATGTGAAGATACTATAGCACAGTGTAGAAACAGAATGTCCTATCAAAAGTCAAATAGAAAATTCACAGAAATGATGAAGCATGTAACATTTTAAAATTAAAATGCACATATGTACACAGGTATGTGTGTGCATAAATATATAAGACGACTTAAAGGACAATTATTTAACTTCATGGAATCGAAAGATATTTCTGAAGTTTGAAATTCCTAAAATTGTGTTGCAAAGTCAACCTGAAACAAAATGTAACCTGGTTATGGTAATATGTTCTCTAATAAAACTTGTTCAGAAAACCTGTACAAACCTGTAGCAACACATTAACATGATATTCTTTATAAATTATAATAAGTACATGAAGTGATTATAATTGATTTGATTAAATATAAAAAACTTTTAAATATTTCAATAGTTTATTAATTTTATGTTCTTAGTCTTTATTATAGCAAAGATAGGCTTATTAAACTTTGCCTAAATGTAGTAAAAGCCATACTCACCAAGTGATTTGTTTCTTTTTTATTTAAAATGATTATATTAAAAAGAGCTGTGCTACTTATTAATACATAGGAAAGTGGATGCTCACACATGTGTACTTTTAAAATGGTTTATGATATATGAAGCGTCTGCTCCATTCTGTTCAGAAGATGGACAGGAAAAGTACGGCAGGATATTAAGTGCTGCTCACATCATACTGTTACAATGAGTAAGATAAATATTTGAACATAATGACATAGTTCATTAAAAAAGCATCATAATATTTTATTTAATCACAGCAGAAAGTAAAGGGAATGGACTTGAGGAACTCGAAGCCATTTCCCTTGCTGTGATATTCAGTAAAACCTTATTAACTCAGACCCTGAACAGTTAGGAAATTAAGGTTAGTTAGATATGATACATTCAAAACTGAGTTAGTAAAAATATGAAAATAATAGATTTATTTGTGAGGTATAAAACTATATTTATAAGAAAGGAGAACATCATGCCATCAGAGCAAGGCTCAAAATTGAAAAAGAACCCAAACAAATCTCTCTCTGTAGAGGGTGACATAGTTCTGAATTCAGGAAGTTATGCTGCCTGGGAAAGGGTCGTGGCATAAGAGACAAATGCAGGGGGTTGATCTGAGCCCTCCCTAGCCCCCACCATGTGCTCTCGGACTGTCATTAGAACCTCTGGGCTTCTGCATCTTCACCTCTAAAGCCAGAGGTGGAAGGGATGATCATTAATTTTACTGCCAGTTCTAAGGGGCCGTGATCCTAATTTTTGTATGCTAAATAATATATCTGCTTAAGACATTGCTATGTAATTGAAATAATTGAGCATTTGTTCCGATATAATAAGCCAGGACTTATGTAGCATATCCTCTCTAGGTTTTTTTTCCCCCATTTTTATGATTCTTCACAATTAGAGAAATCAGCCAATATGTGGACAGTAGTCTCAGATTTATGATTTTGCCCATCTTACCACTTTGATTTTCTATAGATTTGTTCAATGAAGGCAAATATTATATGTTATATTAATTTAGGATATGTGCTGATTTTAATATTTATATATGAGTATTAAATAGATTTACCATAACACATAACTCTCCTTCATTCTTTTTTTTTCCCTCTCTGTCCCTGGAATTTCATGTTATAGCTTCATTCCCGTATCTGTCTCTAAACCTATGATGTAGACAACACATTACAAATGCAGCCTCCCCATCTCATTGTTCTCTACCATGTCCTATTCCTGTTGCTTTCTTGGGTTTTGAAGATTGTCCACCATGGCATCTAGGAAACTCATCACTGTAGCTTTCTGCCTATGGGAATTTCCACACATACCCTGGCTAATCACTGACATTCTTAGCCATCCAACCCCAGGTGATTTTTAATAATTACCCTAACTCAGTCTCCCCCAAACTCTGCTTCTTTGTGCTGGATTAAGGTTTTCCATTACTCAAATCCAGTAATGGTGGTCATTTTCTAATTCAAATAAAAGGAAAAAATCAATGAAAGCAATTTCCCCAATGCAACTTTAAATTTTACCTCTGTAACGTATTTCTAAAACTATTTCTATGCTAATATTTATCTTCAATGAATACCAGTAGTTGGTGAAATAAATGTAGCAGAGCAAATAATGTTAGTGGCAAACGCTGTAAGTTATTGAGACAGGGAGATAGCCAGAAAAAGGCTAGGAAGACAGACAGACAGGTCTTCGGGTAACAACATAGTAAACTCCTGGCAGGTATCTCAGGCTCAGTGTTGGTAAACAAGTTCCCTGTGAGTCTCTCAAGCTAGAGCTTAAGTACTTACTGCTGGGATCGAAAAGCAACCAATCAGCTCGTCATTAGTCCCCTACCTCCTGCTGATTGGTCCTTAATACTGACCAATCAAAGCAGCAGCAGCTCACAGCTAGTGCGAGCCAATCGGCTTGGACTTAGGGCTATATAAGCACCAGGTTTTGGGCCCCAGATGGGCAACCCCTTTGGGTTCCCCCCACTGTGGGAGCTTTTCTGTCCTGTGAGTGAATCCTACTAGCTCACTTTCTGGCCTTGTGTCCCCCATTCTTCCTGGGCATGAGACAAGAACCTCCAGCTGCAGAAGATCATGGGAGCTGAAGAGCCATGTGTTGGGGCTGGTGGAACCAGGAAAGCTGCTGGAAGAAGGCAAGACTCCGAAGTTGAGACACTCTGGGGGCTAGACTTGCCAGCCCACTGAACCAGCAACACTCTCAGGGCTTGGCTCACCAGCCAGTTAGAGCTGACACTTCTGGGCCTAGGCTTACCAGCCCCTCCAGACTACCCTCCCTCCCCGCCTTGGCTGACTGACCCATTGAGCTGACACTCTCGAAGCCCGTGCTGACCTGAAAAATCTGCATCAGTATCTGTAGGAATATTATTTGTAATTTATTTACAACAGAGTATTTTGACATCTGCCAGCTCATTAGTTCATTACACTGTAAGTCCCAGACTACAGAAACTTTTTTTTTTAACTGCAGTATCCCTACTTCAAAAGTGTCTAGCACACACTTGGCCGACCATAAATATTGATTAACTAAATGAGTTTTTCAGATTTTTTTTGTTTTTTTTTTTTTGGTCATGAATTTGTTTCTGTAGGCAGAACGCTTCATGGTACATTTCTGCAAATGCTTCACGGTGCATTTCTGCATTACTATCAGGTACTTTATAACTAAACTAGTTAGAGCAAGAATTGTGAAAAGTTCCTGTGTGTATATAGACAGCTCTAGGAGTGCCTCGGCGCTTGAAGAAAGTTGGTAGCGTCTGGCTTGAGGATGGCTGAGTTCCACTGTTTAATCTTTATCAGTTTCTCATGAGCAAGAGAACCACTTTTTCCCAAAGCGTCACTCTTCTTCTATGACCTGGTATAGTTCATATGGCTTCACAACTATTAAGAGAAAAGCAGAAAGAAAGAAAATATGGTGTCAATCTCCTTGTTTGAATGAAAAATTCAAGGTAGATTTTGTTGTTCGATCACTCTTCCTAATACCCTGGCAACAATCATCTTTCTTGTTTTATGTTTTCCCAGGTTTAAAAAATGATCCACATTCTTAATTCTTTTCACCTTTTGGCCAGTGCAATGTATGTGCTATAATCTCCTCCCTTATAGGTATGTTCCATTCTAGTGTCCTTTTTTTTTTTGAGATAAGGTTTCACTCTGTCACCCAGGTTGGTGTGCAGTGGCATGATCATGGCTCACTGTAGTCTCAAATTCATGGGCTCAAACTATTCTCCTTCCTCAGTCTCCTAAGTAGCTGGACTGCAGGCACACACCACCACACCTGGATAATTTTTCTGTGTTTTGTAGAGACAGGGCCTCACTTTGTTGACCAGGATGATCTTGAACTCCTGGATTCAAGTGATCCTCTCACCTCAGCTTCCCAAATTACTGGGATTACAGGTGTGAGCCACTGTGCCCGGCAATTCTATTTTCTTTGTAGCAAAGTTTGGATGTGAAACAGAGTCTAATGTATATTTAGATAGATATATCAAGAGGTTTCTGCACATAGGTTTTGAAAATTGTATTTTTATGTATTATTCCATTTCATGTACTAGATCTCATTGTATATTAATTTTTTCGATGAATTCTAATTTAAAGAATCCAAGCTTGATAAAATAAATCACCCTGCTGAAGCGCCTTTTTTCCTCCTATGCCTCTTTTAAATTCTGCTTCCATTCTATTTATATTAACTTTATAAGCCTTATACAAAGCATGTTCTTTATGTGCCTCATACTTGAGAATGCTGTGTGGTAAAATGAATATATATTTTAAAACGGAGAGAGCGAAGACAGATCACATTAAATTTCAGATAGAAATGAAATGCATACTTAGATTGTGCTTCAAATTCACTTGAATATCCTCTGAGATAATGGTAGTCAATTATTTGTGGTCAACACTTGAGGTCAATGGGCCAAGCAGGAATTTGGATATAGGGTGGAGAACCATGGGTGGTTGATGAGTCATTCACGCTGAGAAATCCAAAGACATAATGCTTTACACATCATTGTTTCCCAGAGAAAGGAGGCATCAATTGAGGAAATCGTGACATGGATAGTTAGTGAATTAGAGGCTCTCCATTTTTTTAATATAACAAGGATATTATCTAAGACTGCTGAGGCATCATTCCTTCTTTCCATTCCTTTAGAGTTCTTCACTGCATGTGTGAGCACACAACACTCCATGGAAGAAGAGTGAGCCATTTTAGATTGACCAGTATAGGTTCTCGATGAGACATACTTTCTTCCCAATAGGCCTTGCTTCTCATAGCCGAAGTTCAAACGGTTATTAAGTTAAAACTCGTCCTTTTCGAAAGTAAGAGGAAGATAAATAGAGTTCATGAGACAGAAAACCCTGAGCTACCATTTATTCACTTAACATCAAATGGAACTCACTTATGCATCTCTCACCATTTGGTATGCTGGAATATTAGAAGCTAAATTATTTCAAGAGGAGGAAAAAAAAACTGAGCTGAATATTTCAGGTAGCAATTCACCTGGAGAATGGTCAACCTTGTTTTTCACCTCCAATGTCCAGATTGATCCTATAAAAAGTGATATAACAGCCAGGCGCTGTGGCTCAAGCCTGTAATTCCAGTCTTTGGGAGGCCGAAGCTAGAGGATTGTCTGAGCCTATGGGTTCGCGACCCGCCTGGGGACCATAGTGAGAACTTGGCTCTACAATAAATCAAAAAATTAGCCAGATGTGGTAGGGCATGCCTGCAGTTCCAGCTACTTGGAAGGCTGAGCTGGAAGGATGTCTGGAGCCCAGCAGGTTGACGTTGGGGTGGTCATGAGCATGCCACTGCACTCCAGCCTGGACAACGGAGTTAGACTCCAACTCAAAAAAAAAGCAATATAACAATGAATCAGTGTAGACACACCACGTTGTGTTTAAAGTATGTCTTTAGAGAATATCTCTATAAATACGGGAATGGCTTTATTAGCATTGTAAAAACTTGAGACATAGTTGAATGGTCACTACTCAGAGACTTGGGACCAACTTAAACAAGTAAGAATTGGTTGAATACTAAACTGGATTTTGTGAAGTCCTGAAATCAATTATTGATCAGCAGCTACCTTCTGTGGGAGCTTTAAAAAAAGTTCAGATAACATATTTGGGGCCGGGCTCGGTGGCTCAGCCTGTAATCCCACGCCTTTGGGAAGCTGAGGTGAGTGGATTGCCTGTGCCCGCGGGTTCGAGACCCGCCTGGGCAGTGAGACTTCATCTCTACAATAAATCAAAAAATCAGCCGGGTGTGGTAGCGCATGCCTGTAATTCCGGCTACTGGGAAGGCTGAGATGGAAGGATCACCGGAGCCCAGCCGGTCGAGACTGCAGTGGCCGGGAGCAGCGGCCACTGAACTCCAGTCTGGGCGACAGAGTGAGACTCCAACTCAAAAAAAAAAAAAAAAAAAAAAAAAAAAGACATTTGGGGTGTCTGCAGATTAAGAACGGCGAGAAAGTAAAGGTTTTAAATTATGGGTAGTGTTTTAAAAAAAAGACATGGACTTCTTTGAATAGCAGAAAAGAGTGAACATTTTGGTATAAAATAGTCTTAAATTATTTTAAAGATATTTCTTTGCTATTTCAAGTAAAAGGTTTTTTGAAAATGTTCTTTGTTTTTAAGAATAATTTTCCAGTCCTTCTTATTTCTAGTAAGATGATTTATTTAAAATGAATGAAAGACTTTGTGAAATGTCATATCAAACGGAGAGCTCCATCCACTGAATTGATGTCACTTTGCATGCCTGGACACTTAGCATATCTGGACTTTTAAAAATTACTTTATTTCCCATCCAAAGTAATGGATTCCACATCACTCTCGTGGCATCATGAAAAGAGTTGTGTTGATTCCAGGATACGCTAAGTAATATCTCTGTTATTACTTGTTAGGTATTCTGGAACTTCGGTTCTACCATCTGGCAAATGGCCTTTGCAAAACCCTTTGGATAGGCGAATGGAACGATTCATGAACATTTCATGTGCAAACTAAACACTTGCCTGGACTTTACCAATTGTTTCTCAACTCCTCTTTCTCTGGCCTCAAATCTTTGAGCTAGATATCAAGTTAGATTAAATGTTGAGCATAATCAGTGAACTAGCTTTGCGTTCCTCAAACGCTCTGATGAGATATGTCCTTCAAGTGTCCAGAAAATTTGAGCAAGAGAGAAAGAATTGATGAACACCTACACTATTGTAGGTGAAGATGCATGATAAAGGGCAAAGGAAGTAGGCAAGAACACAAGATTCTAAAATATGATAAAACAATGACAAGGAAATTATGGTGTAATAATTCCAGTTAACAGTTGTAAATACTAGATGTATGGGGCAGCATGACTGAGAGTAGCATCGAGCTTAGCTTCCCAGGATGAAAGCTCCGAACGAGCCGGGTTTGGCGGGGGAGAGGTTGTTTTAAATTTCTTTCTGACCAATTTTCAGGTGCGGACGGGTGTCTGGGAGAATTTCAGCACTGCAAACAAGGAAAAAATTGGCAAGGATGTCATTAAGATACCAACCTGCTTTAGTCATTTACATTTCTTGGAAGAAAAGGTCATGATGGGTGTTGTTCTGTCCATCTCCAGCACCTATGAAAGAGGAATCGTCTAATTTTAATAACTGCTGCTAGGACAATGTTCCTCTTGTGACAAGGGGGTGTCCTGGAATATACAGGCAAGCTAATCTACACCCATGGGCAGATATACAGTACCTTTGGATAGTTACATTGTTCTCTCGAAGAGCTGTGGACTCAAAAAGAGCTATGCTCGGTCATCTCCATTTGGTGAGATCTTGCTAAGGTCAAGATGATGGAGAATCAGAAAGAGAGGAGGTGCAGTGATTATATTCCTCTCCATGTTCCCTCAGAGTTGGAGCAATCTAAGGGGTGTGGAGGATAAGGATGCCACCAGAGCAAAGCAGAGAAAGGTGAGAGTATTAATCTCCAGGTGATAAATTTTAAAAAGAGTCCAGAAAACTAGATGAATGAGAAATGTCAGCCAGGACTTTGCATTTGCAAGGCACAGGTGGATCCTCAGAGACTGAATCCACTTCAAATGCAGCCCTACTTTCAGACCCTAGTGCAATCTCCTCTGCAATCAGCCATTGTCTGGTGGAGGTAATATAAGAAATCTACAGCCCATATTCATTGCAGTGTTATTCACAGCAGTCAAGATATGGAAGCAACCTGTCTGTCAACAGATGGATGGATAAAACGTATGTGGTATACATACACAAAGGAATACTATTCAGTTTTAAAAATGAAGGACATTTGGGACAATATAGAGGACATCACAATGCAAGGTGTGATAAGTCAGGTCCAGAAAGACAGATACTACATGATCTCACTCATGTGTGGGAGTGAAAAAGTTCAAACTCACAGAAGCAGAGAGCAGAATGGTGATGACCAAGGGGAAGACGAGGCTACTGGAAAGATGTTGGTCAAAGGACACAAAATTTCAGCTTGACAGAAGGGATAAGTTAGAGGGGTTGTAGAACACAGTGACCATAACTAATAGCAATGCATCCTGTGTTTGCAAATTACTAAGGAAATAGATTTTAAGTGTCCTCACCACAAAAACAAAATGATAAATATGTGAGGCGATGTATATATTAATTGGGTCAGTTTGGCCACTCCATAATGCACAAAACATTGTGTTGTACGCCATCAATCTTTACAAGTTTCTTTTAATTAATTAAAACAAATAAATAATTGGAAACAGAAAAATAAAGTCACAACAGCAATAAATCTATTGCCAAGGGTTCTCTGCTCAGAATTAGATGTATTTTGTTTCTGGGAATTTGTCTAGAAATTTGGGACCAGACGTCCCTGTGCCTGGGTGTTTCCTGTGTGGGCTTCTATCACAGTTGTTCTCTCATTTCTTTCTCCCAGGTTTCATCGACTGATCTTGACATTGAGCTAGAATAAGTTTTGTGTCAAGTCGAGGCTCTTAATTTTCAAGGGACCAGATAGACAATCTACCTCAGGAGTCTTTAAAGTTTCTGCTCTAATATTATCTAAATAAACTGTGAAAACATGAATACCCTTGTACATTTTAAGTTGATCTAAAACATTGCCCTCTACATTTAAATACTGTCATCACAGATAATATGTATGGTGGTGACTTTAGATAATGACATTTTAAAATAAAAGTGTTCCGTAACTTTTAAATGTATCCCGTGGAATATAAATATCGCAACAAGGAAACACCACAGCTATTCACTTAAACATAAAAAGATCTTTCAAAGTCACATATTTATATTGTTTTATTGTCTCCTTACCTTGTATTTCCTTTATTTTCTCAAAGATTTTATTTTAATGTAATATATTTTTGTCATCAAAAGTATTTTATTTATCACCTCCTTATGCATCTGTACAACTAAACACGTTTATATATTTAAATTCAGATGGTTCCCATTTCTTATGACCATAAGGCCTTAAGCATTATTTTTTTCTTTCTGAATAAAGTTGTCTTCATAATTATTAGTAGCACACACTGATTAAAACATCATCTTACTACAAATTTAGATAAATAACTACTAAACATAAAAAGCAAAGTTTGAAATTAAATGCATCTCTTTATACGATGAACTTTTCCAATTAATTTATGCATCCACAAATGAACAATACTAATTACCAAAACAGGAGAGATCCCAGTGCAAATTAACAAGAAAAAGAAAATAAAGTTTAGACCACATTAACTCTGTCTTTAAAAGGTGAATTAATAATTGTTGATGATGCATTATTTACAGTGAAATGAACTATAGTCCCATTAATTATTCCACATTTAATTAGTTCATGCTGAAATGAATAAATGAGCAGATAAAAGTTTAGATAATTATAGCAGTTCAGAGACTTGATACCAAAGTATAAGAAAATATAAATTTAGAAAACACAGTGATCTTTTGGGAAAAGTTAATAGATGTATTTTTTTCTAATTATTTGAACAAATAAGAAAATATCAAGAGCGCTATTATTTCTAATGCATGTTCCTGTTACTCAGTTACTTAAGTTGACTCAAAAATAGTAAACATGGGAACTTGCACAACCTCCTCTTTGAAATCAAGTAAAAATTTGACCTGAGATATAATCCAAATCCAGGATCAATGAAAAGATGCACAAATATGAAAAAGATGCGAATGCAGTGAGGACACACTTTCTAGCAGATTGGTGATTTCCATCACGGTTTTTACAGTTCTTGAGCATTTCATATCCGTAGAGTCTACCTATATCTATCATTTGATAAAGAGACAACCTTGATATGAACCTAGATATGTCTGGAAGAAACAAAGCATTATTACCTTTAATAGTTCTTGCTAATCTTATCTTTGCTTTGCTCACACAAGGCTCAGTCCTTTGGAGGAATGCGTCCTTGACAGCTGTTAGGGAACAGAAGAACTCTTACTTTAACTTGCTGTGTCTTGATGAAAACAGATCCGGTTGACTTTAGTATTTCAAATAATCCAGTGTCTTGATATTCTGGGTTTGCTTTGTGTTTTTTGCTTTACATTCTAGATTAATGGCAGGGTGACCTTTTCCTTTCCAATATTTATATGCTTGTTTTCTCGTCTTATTTCACATTCTAAGACTCTCTGTATACTATTTAATAAAAATGGTGACAGAATAACTTTATGTCATTTTATTTCTCAACAGTAATTTATCACTAATTTTGAAGTTTTCTATGATTTGTTTTTTATAGACATCCATAATCAACTAAAAGTATTATTATGTTTTATTACTTTTTTAAAAAATAAAATGATGTTAAATGTTATGAGGCTACTTTTACTGCATACTTTGAAATGCTTCATGACTTTTTTCCAATATTTAATTAATTTAACGAATTACACAGATTTATTTTTCAAATGTTAAGCTAACGTTTTACTCCTGGGATAAACCCAACTTGGCCGTCGTGGTGTTATTTGAAATATCACTGAATTAAGGTTACTACTATTTTACTTAGGGTTGTTTATGAGAAAGAATGACTTGTAGTTTTTTTATCAATCATAAAATTCTTATGATATCTTAATATCTTTCATAGGGCTGACAATGATATCTTATTTTTGGTTTTTGTTTTTTATTTTTTTTATTTTTTTTATTTTGAAGATGTGGGGTACAATTGAGGGTTAGGTACACAAATGTTCATTATGCAGGTTCCCTTGTTGTTGAGGTGTGCTCTCTCCAGCAGTTTCCCACTACTGACAATCCCGCCCCACCCACCTTATGGTTTGTTCTTTATTACTTGATTGAATTTCAAAGAGTTGGTCTGTTGTACCACTAGCTTTGAATAACTAATTTTTGGTTTGCTAGTACTCCATACCATATTGCATATGTGTGCTTGTGTTCTATTGTATTCTATTTGTTTCTGTTGTTGTCCTTATTTGCGCCCTCATTTTACTTTTGGGGGTTTAGTTTGCGATCTCTCACTAAGTCCTTGGAACAGATATTTAGTAAATGCATTTTAGTAATTTTTTTTTTCAGATTCTTTAATTCTAATTTTTTATTTTTATGGAAGCATCAAAGTTGCACAAACGTATGAGGTACCTGTGATATTTTCATACCAGCGTACAATGTGTAATGATCAAATCTAAGTGATTGAGATTGTCATTGCCTCATATTTAAGTCTATACATTTCTCTCTAAGAATGGCTTTAGATATTGCTCACTAAATATGATATTTTACATTTTTTTTACTATTTCTTATAGTCCTGTTTTCCATTGGGGTTTCTTTGTTGACCAATGAGATATTTAGAGATCCATAAAATAATTTCCAAACATGAGGATATGGGGAATTCTAGTTAAGTTTTTGTAACTATTTTCTAGTTCAAGTTAACTGTAGTCAGAGAATATACTCTGTATTTTTTTAAGCCAATTGAAATATGTGACTTAGTATTCCAGAATAAAATTAACTTTGTTAAATGTTCCAAGCATACTGAAAAAAGAAATATGCATTCTTTAACATTAATCATCTTGTTATAATACTTCATAATTTTGCCAATTTTTGCCTACTTTTTTCTTTCTGTTACTGAGTTGAAATCTCTTGTTATCTCTTTGTTTCTCTGTCTTTTTTTTAACTTTACTCATTTTGGGACTAAATTATTAGACACAAACAATTTTAGAAATTTTATCTTTTTATTGAGTCTTCACTTTTATTATTATAAATCATTATTCTTCAAAGTAAGCAATGTTTCTTGTTTCAAAGTTTAGTTTTCTGATATTATTGTCAATGAGTTTTATATATTTGCATAAGATTACTTTTTCTATCCCTTTCTTTTTAGCATTTGACTATCCTTATATTTATAGTCATATTTGTTGAAGTTCCTTTTTCATTTTGCTTGCTTTTCTGCTTGTTTATTTTACTTAATCTGATAGTTCTCTTATTAATCGACCATGTAGTATGCCTATATTTAATATAACTATTAACGTTTTTGACTTTTAATCTACTATCTTTCTTTTTCTCTCATTTTTCTACATTCTTTTTTATCTTTAAATTGAATTATATTGGTTTGATGCTGTTTTATTATTTCATTTTCTCCTGCATTATATTGATAGCTATGCAGTTTAAATCATTTTACTATTTTGTAGTAGATTTACTAGATATTATAAGAATGCTTGATTTGTAAAAGCTTAATATATACTTAGACATTTTACACATTCCAGATAATCAGAGAGACTAAGTATACTTTAATTCAGCGTAATTGCTTGCTGTCTTTTGTGCTGCTTGTATTATATATTGTCATTATGCAAATATTGTCCCGTAGGAAATAAATTTAATATCTAGAGTACAGTACTTATGTACAATTTCTTTTACCTTTATTTAGGCCTGCCGATTCTACTTCTCTCCAAAGCTACTTACATCAGCACCTTGTTATCTTCACACACGTCGGTGAAGTTGTTTCACACATGTGGACAACAGTTAGATTCTGCAGTCTGCAGATGATACCATTAATGGCATTTCTGTTACACTTCCTTGTTTTCTAGTATTTCTTTTAACTCTTTCTTAGTGTATCTATTTCTTGGCTTATACTACCCATCTTTTTGTGCATGGTGCCTGCTCTTTCCATTGGATTTCTCAACATATTAATCAGAATTGTTTTAAATTCTTTCTCTCATAATTTCAACATTTGTGTAATACCTGAGTCTGACTCTGACACTTTCACTGCTTCTCAGAGCATGTTTTTTTCCTTGCCTTTCAGCCTGATTGCAATTTTTTTTTTTCCCAACGCCAGACATGATATGACATTATTAGGGACTAACGTTAAAAGTCCTTTATTATAAGGTTTTAAGTTCATCTTTGTTAGAGGTGAAATGTGCTTAATATTTCTTGTAGTTGTAGTTGCCAGAGGCTTCCTTTTTTTTCTAGCGTCTTTGTTTTTCTCTTATGCTAACTTTGGATTTCCATATGAACTCAGTGGGCCTGAGTCTGAGATGTGACATTTATAATTTTTCCTTCTTTCTCTTTCGTCCTCTTTTCCTTCTTTTTTTTTTTTTTTTGAGTTGAAGTCTCACTCTTCTTCCCTTCCTTCCTTCCTTCCTTCCTTCTTTCCTCATCTTCCTCTTCTTTTTTTAAACCTATCCTACCCAGAAGGCTAGTGGAGGCTGCACAGTGGGAGAAATGACTTTCCACAAATGGGATAAAGTTCTGATAAACTGCATTTCTCTGGAAAGCAGACTTTTATTATGGAGAACACTTTTGGTGTTTTCCATACGAGTTACTCCCAGTAGAGCCAGGAGGGTGTCTCTTCTGAATTGGTCACTGTGAAAACATGACAGGGTCTTTGAAGGTAAAATCTAAGGACGTCTAAGGAGGCTAAGGAACTTTTGCTCACAAACTAACCACAATCAGCCTCCAGAAATTTGTCATTAGTGCCATTAAATGTTCTAACCAGTTTATGGCTGCAGCATCTTCTGCTCCAGGTAAGTCTTACCTGTGACTCTTTGGATTTTTTTCTCTCTCAAAATTCTAGGGTGGTAGTTTGTCCTGTAACCTTCAGTTTTATGATGTGTCCAAGAAAAACGGTAATTTTTAAAGGCTTTTCTTTCTCTTATAAGTTACGACTTCTGAGTTCTGTATACATTGGAACTAAAATTAGGAGTAACTTCTTTTGTAAATTTTGAATTGAATGATACATATCAACATTTCATCCCTAGCAGGCATGCAGTTGATTATTTGAAACCAAGTACTGAAATTTACGTGTAATCTAGCAAATATTTGGTCTAGTTGGAGTTGGTCTAATTCAGTTTATGGATCTAGTCCGTTTGTCTGTTCATTCTTCTCATTAACATTGCCTTCAAATAATTTAACATTACCTTCAAATAGTTTCAACGTGCTTTACTTACCTTTACTCAAGTCATCAATAACAAGGTTTCTCCGGACATGGAGGACATTGTCTTACCCTAAAGCAAGTCATTGGCAAGCTACTTTCTTGTTTGTTGACGGTACTATTTAGTACATTCTGGTCGTCTCAGTCGTTTACTAAATAATTTCCCTTCCATTCCCCTGCCACCGCCCAGAACTGTCGTAAGAAACTCTGAAAAATGCAATTCAGTAGACGGCGTGCTCTACCTCCTTCATGTTTTGCTCATTATCATTGAATACGGACAACCGCAATCGTAACTAACTTTTACAGAGACCTACTATATGTCAAATATTGTATTTCAATTCTTTGTGACAAAAATATAAGAAGTATCATTATCTTCATTTATGAGAAAGGAAATGAGCCTCAGAAAGATAAATACGACAGAACTACTACATCACTAGAGCCCAGAATGGAATCCAGTCATTTGGGTTGAGAAATCCTGCAGTTGATTCGCCGCGTTATTGATTCCCAAACAAGACTCTGCATCAGATCCATATGCAGGAGGGACATAAAGATTCACTGTGTCTAGGAAAGACTCAAGTAAACTGTATTTTAGAAAACTGGCCAAATAATTTAATGTGATTAGGTGGAAATGACTATAAGCTATACAACCATTCTACGTGAAGAGACTTGATGCATCTAGATCCTTAGACATTCTCATCTGTTTCTGACGACTTTTTATCCAAAGAGGATGCTCCTCGGTCTGATTTAAAACAATCCAATGCCAGATGTTTTCCCACGTGTCTCACACAGTTGTTCTGATGATTCATCAGTTTGGTGTGCTCCAAATAAAGCCACAAGCCATTTTCATTTTTGGAAAGCCCCTGCTCATTTTAGGGTAGGCCTACCTTTCAACTTAAGACTCTTTCTTTTATGAGTTCCATATAAAATACCTGTATGATTAATCTATGTTTTTCTCCCTCACCCCCATTCATCATCCCCCCTTTCCTACCATGTTCAGCACTCTATGAAGCTGACCATCTGTACTGTCCAATCAAAAAGGAGATGAGAAGAAACTCTTTGCACCATCCAACCAAGAAGAAGAAGACAGAGGTTGAAGTATGTATTCCTGTGAGTCCTCTTGTTTATTCATTTGTTCTAGCATTGGCTACTTTTTTAGGTATAGAGCCCTGATTGGCGGTCTTTCGTCTCGTAATATTACTTCCATTTTTACTTGCATTTTCACCTTCGGACCAAGGAGTGGTAAGATCCTCCAATCATTGCTAACCTCTGGAGGCCCCAATATCTCTGTGAGTTTCCTGGCTCACACTTTTCACAACTCTAACTTCAGTGAATTTTTTTGAGTTGAGCATGTTTAAAGGCTCTGTGTATTTTTCACTCAAAATCTGACTGATTCAATTCCCATTGCATTTGGAATAAGATATATAAACCTTGATCTAGCTCTTGAAGACCCTACATTTCTGCTCCTACCTATTTTTTTCACCTCTTCCTATCACATCCTCTTCATACTACTGTGTCTGTTTCTTAAACCTGACAAGTTTAATAGCACTTTTTGCCTTTTTCTGCACTGTGACTGCAATGGCATTCTTCCTTCAGATCATGAAATACCTGCATCCATCTGGTCTTTAAAATCTTGACTCCCATATGATCTAGCAATCGAAGATTCCTTGATCATCCTAATCTGCATGGGAAAAAAAAGAATCAAAAAGAAAAAAAAAGAGATTTTAAGAGCAAACTTAACTGACCCCACCAATAGCTAGTTCAATTTATATACTTTGCTTTATATTACTAGTATGTATGCACCCTCTTGGCAAATGTAGGCTGTAAAGTTCCAAAATTATATAATTTGCAAAAGGTTTCCACAAAGCCAATGAAATCTTCATTTAAAAAATAAAAATAAGCAAATAGTATTCAACCTTTTATGGCTTCAACAATATTATTACAATAGTGGAAGCTTATTTGCATAATCTACATATGTATATTCTGAACTTTATCCTCCTCTTGTATCTGCCTGCAGTGTGAATGTGTCTACAAGGCTGGATCTTAATGATTCATTTAGGCAGCCCCTTAGCATACACAAGGATACCTTGTCTTTTTTGTGTTATTTCCAACAAAGCATGTAAACATTTTCTTGATTTAATAACAATATAAAGGGTATGAAAAAAAGACAAAGTGTCTAGGAAAAAAAATCCCATCAACTCACCATTATGATTTATACGGCACGATCTGAAACACCTTTGCAGTATGTTTGGATAAAAAAGTCTATAAAAATGAACGGCTGGGTGGAATTCATTATAGCGTGAGATTTGCATGAAAGGTGAGTTTTCTGCTAAACAAAGACATTGAAAAAACTTTAGAAACAACGTGGAAACATTGGCGACTGACAAGTTAATTTCTATGACTGACAAAAAGGACCCAGGGTTTAAGCTAGATAAAGACTGATGCCCTGGAAAATCTGAGCTGTGGAATCACCTTTGGAATCCTAGTTTCACTATTTATGAGTCATGTCACTGTAGACAAAGACCTCAGTCTCTGAGTCTCAGCTTTCTCATTCTGTGAAAAGAAATAGTGTTAACTCACTGCTTGAATCGTGAATCTGGGAGCTGCAACATTCAGTTTGGTACTTGGTACAACCTTAAAGCTCTGTCAGTGGCTATCACCATCATCCAGAGACAAGCCACTGATTTCCAAGCACCCACCAGTTGAAATGTTCTGGTCTCTTGGAAAGCTATGAAACTGACGAATCACACAGTTTATATAGCTATAACACACTATTAAGTGTGTCTTAGTCTTTTCTGCAGTGCTATTACAGAATGCCACAGACTGGGTAATTTATAATAGACAGACATTTATTTGGCTGATGGTTCTGGAGGCTGGAAAACCCAAGACTGAGGCATTGCATCTGGCGAGGGTCTTGTTGCAGAGGGTGTCTGCTGGGTGAGGGGGAGCAGGAGAGGGGATCGAACCCCTTCGTAAGGCTCCCATTCTTTCAATAACAAAACCACACCCACAATAGCAGCAAGTTATAACACACCTCATGCCTGAATCGATGATACAAAGGGGGACCCCAGAAAACCAGAATTATCGTTTGGAGGGTGGGCCCCTCGTAGCCTAGGCTTCCTCTACTCGGTGAGTGTTCTAGGAGCCCATTGGCCTTAGCATACCAGCTTACGTTGTTGCGAGAGGATGAATTTGGCTTCAGTGAATTTTTTGGAGATGCTTTCAACACGCTTGCCCATTTCATGATGGGGGAAAATAATTGAAAGTGGCTGGAAACTGCAGGGAGGAGGTTTGGAGGGTGGGGAGGTAGGATTGACAGTAGTTGTTATCTGCCTGGGAAGGGGAAGAACCTCATCAATAAGGGTACCTGTGTGGTGAATATTTGTATACCTAGCCCTGAATTTTACCCCACAATTTAATTTTATTTTATTTTATTTTATTTTATTTAATTATTTTTGAGTCGAAGTCTCACTCTGTCGCCCAGACTAGAGCACAGGGGCCGCTCCCGGCCACCGCAGCCTCGACCTGCTGGACTCCGCGATCCTCCCACCTCAGCCTTCCGAGTAGCCGGAACTACAGGCGCGCGCTACCACACCCGGCTCATTGTTTGATTTATTGTAAAGATGAAGTCTCACCAGGTTGCCCGGGCGGGTAACCCGCGGGCTCAGGCAGTTCACTCACCTCAGCCTCCCAAGGCGCAGGGTTACAGGCTGAGCCACCGAGCCCAGCTCCCACAATTTTAAATAAAAATTAAAAGAGAAAAAAAACGTACGAGCTCTGCTGCCCCCCTGTGCTGAGTGTTCCGCAGTTTTTGACCCAAACCCGGACAACCCCCATGTCTCACCCTCCCTGTTGACCAGATCTTGCCCTGAGCAACTTTTTTGTTTCCCTGAATGAAAAACTTCTCAAAGGGTAAGGTGTTACCGGGGTGGAAGTGAAACCCAAAACAGCAGAAGCACAAAAAGGCATCAAAATCGAGGAGTTCAAAACGGTTCTGAGCCGTGGATCAAACAGAGAGGACCCTGAAGGTGACTGGAATTTATGCGTGTAAGCCTCAATGCACAATTTTTCATAAATAAATTCTTTTTTGTGGGAAATCCTCCCTTGTATTCCACATTTTTATCTATCTATAGACTTTTTTGTTTATTTAGACTACTAAGCAAAGACAGCATTCACAGGCAGGACTTTCTTTCTCTGCTTAAACCTTTTCTTGGTGTCAGACAAAACCGTGTCGGACCCCAAATTAACCAAGTCTGTTTATTTATAAACTTAACCCATCTGCCCTCACTTTTGTTTCAACAAGGGCTTGAGGTATTTGGAAAGAGAATAAATTTTACAGAGTAGAAAGAATCAACATTGATGGACATGGGTTCTATTAAGGTGGCGATTTAGGAAATGGCATTTAATTGGTTGTCAGGCACATTTCAGCAGGCCTTGGCTGGCCGCAAAGGGGCTGACAAGCGAGGGGGTGGTATCTTAAAAGACGAAGGGTTATCGCATGTTAGTTGCAGAGGGCTGTGTGTAACTTGCCATTTTCCTGCACAAGTGGGGGGTTGAGGGAACAGTTTTTGTTTCTTGGCTTTTGGGGGTCAGATTCAATATTCTTTATGGGAGAGGGTGGGAGTAACCTTGATGACAGGAAGTGTTTTGTTGTTCAAAAACGTGCTTTTGGCAAGACCTGAGACCTTCCCCTTGAACTTCCCCTTCAAATACCTGACTGCATTTTGCGAGCCTCCTTTCAGCATTTAGACATTGTGGTCTAGGGCACTGCACTCCTAAAATGACACAAGTTTATAATACTCCCATTTGGGGGCACAGGAGCGTGGAGAGTGGCGTAATTTCTCACCAGTTGAGGGAAGGGGAGGACAGATCTGAATCTAAGTCTCTGGTTCTGAAACCTAAAATTCCCCCCTTCTACTGACTGGGCTTTGTCTTTCGTATAAACCAAAGAAAAATGGCGTGTTAGGAACTTTTGAGCCACAAAGCTCTATCCTTGCTTGTTAGCTAAAGAATCTGTGGCCCCAAAATAAAATGGATTTGTCTAAGAGCATGGGGCTAATTAATGATGTATCACAGAGCTAATAATGGTGAGAATTAACACTAGGATTTGCAAAACCCAGACTTCTACACTACAGAAGGCTTGAGTATAAGCTGTGTGTCTTTTGTTCAACGTGTGAATGAGGTGGTCGTATGTCACACATGCTTGCACTTCCTGGGGAAGCGGATTTTGGCCCTCAATGGAGGTGTCTGATTAATGCCATATTTTAATTTATAAAAGAAATAGATGACTCCCATCAAAGCTCAGCTACCCACAGTCTAGTGCCCCCATCTGACTTTGCGTCAGATGTGCATAGCATCTGGATAAAATATGAGACTGTAGGCTAGCACAGTAAGTCCTGGAGGAAATCCTCCTTTGGGTTTCTGCTGAGAAATGCAATGTCAATAAGTTTCCAAACAAGGGAGGCTTCTCTACCCAGCCTCTGAACTCGGTTCACCAGAGGGCATCGACCCTATTTATTTACATCAATAGGCATTGATTTATAGTTGATGTTTTTGTCTTTCCAGATTCTGTCCTTCTAGAAGGGTATCTTTGCCTCATTGCTTAATTTTACTGGGTTGCTCCAAAGGGCATAAGCTTCTTTTAAATTTATGCAGGAGGCAGGAAAATGCTGATGCAACTCTCAGAGCAATTCATGGGCAATATTAAGTTCACGGCTTCGTTTCTGTAGTCACTTTTCTCATTGAAGCATTCAAACATGCGGACTCCCTAGCAAATCAACCATAAGGATTATCATTCACGTGACTGGAGGTCTTTGGAATCTAAAATTATTCTATTTCTTCCTAACCAACCCTCTCTACCCCTCTACTCCACCCTCCCACCACGACTTCTGACATCGGCTGATACCTAGAGGCCGCCCCTTAAGGTCCTGCAAAGGTGATCTTCTTCCATTAACGTCAAACGGACTTTGCTCTTTTTCTGCTGGCTTCGATGGATCAGTTCAGTGTGCCTGTCCACAATGACTATGTATGTGTGTATTTGTACTTGTTTTTATATTATTATATGCATATTGTAGGTATATGTAAGCTGCACACATTATGCTACACTCACACAGTATGTGTACATCATATACATATACTTATTACATAATAATGCTGAGAGGACAACAACAGATTTAGGTTAAGAGCATGCTATTGAGAGACCCAGGAAACCAAGAAACTTATTTGCTGTAAAAGTAGCGTTTAGTTCACTGTATTTCATATATCCCACCTCATGTTTACTATATATTTTGTGTATTCCTACCTCATGTATGTTATGAAATTTTAGTACTTTAAATCCTACCTCAGACCCCGTAGAATTAGGCATATGTCGGGTTTTAAGCAGTGTTTGTATTTAGAACTCTTGGGTTAAGCATTGTCAGCCCCAAGTTAGCAGACTAACTTATGCTTTTACAACGGGATGTAAATGATAAAGTGACAAGCCCCTTTCAGACATTCCTACAAGGTGGCAGCAGACTCAGAGGCGCCAGCTGCTCTCTATCACCGGTTTTTATCCCAGTGAT
>NW_007253037.1:309208-332746 GCF_000164805.1 Carlito syrichta
CCTGAAGCTGCTGCTTCTGGCGTGAGCCCAGACTCGAGCCTGAATAAAGACCCTCGTGTGTTTGCATCGGAGCTGGTTCTTTGTGGTCTCTATCTCTCTCATTAGAGTCCCGGGTTCAACAAATGCCACCAAAGACTCCCTGGTATTAGCAAAGTTTACACAGTTTGGAGAAAAACAGTAACCCCCCACCCCCAAACTACCAGGGTCCTCATTTATATCTCAGCAGTTTCACGAGTTCAGTTGTCTTCAGCAGAAACCCAGGTCTTCGCCTTTTGAAGCAGCATGCGACAACAGAGAGCGTGCAGACTTGTCTGGTTGTGAGACTCAGTGCCACCGTTCATTGGTTGTTGCCTGGGTCATGCTACTTGATACCCCATGCATTCTGCTTCCTTGATAGGAAGAGGGGGCTGACATTCACATTTTTAGGTTATTGGGAAGATGAGGTGCTTCTGAAGCCTTTAGCACAGTGTCCTGAAAAGCACTTTTCTTTCCTGCCACTGTAAGCTGGTATGCCTCCTGGGCTGCAGGGAGCCGGGAGGGGCTTCCTTCAGGCTCTGACCTAGATACTCCCTGGGGGAAGCCCCGGAGATGCTCCCTTGGGCAAGCCCTGTGCCCCTCGCCCACAGCCAGGCAGAAAGCCCAGGGGAAAGAGATGGGAAGGTGCTTTGGAAGTCAATGTGCTCTATAAATCCAAGGTATTATTCTTAAGCAGATGGCTAAGCTTTTTATGGCCCGCTCAGCCTCCTAAATCCTCAATCCTACAGGATTTCTTAGCACTGGATACTTAGTAAGACACTGAGGAATTATTTTCTCCCTGGTTCTTCCTCTGCTCCCGGCTACGCCCATTTCTGCCTTCCTTGCTCACTCAAGAAATATTTTTACTTTCTCTGAGCCTCTAGCTGGTCTCACTTCTGCTGTAGGGCTTTCAAGGCAAAGCGGGTGGAGCAGCAGATAAAACAGAAGAAAGCCAGGCTCGATGACTCAGCCTGTCATCCTGCGCCCTTGGGAGGCTGAGGTGAGTGGACTGCCTGAGCCCGTGGGTTCGAGACCCACCTGGGCAGTGAGACCTCATCTCTACAATCAATCAAAAAATGAGCCGGGTGTGGTAGCACGCGCCTGTCATTCTGGCTACTGGGAGGGCTGAGGCGGAAGGATCGCAGAGCCCAGTGGGTCGAGGCTGCGGGGGCTGGGAGTGGCCGCTGCCTTCCAGTCTGGGCGACAGAGTGAGACTCCGACTCAAAAAAAAAAGCAGAAGAAAAATGCTTCCCCTCTGATACTCTATCGGTTTGCATTTCCTTAAAGGTGGGAAACTCAGACTTTTAAACTTCTCTTCCTCTCCTGCCTTTGCCTCGTCAGCTCCCTGGAGTTGCTGCCACACTGATCCTCCTCTAGTGGCTGGCACTACCCACCCTTCCGTGGCCTCCCTCAGGGAGGCCTGAGGTCACCTGACCCTTCAAGCTGTATTACACCCCTCCATTCTGTCATCCCTTCACTATTTACCTTTTCCTCTTGAGCTACTTTGAGAACATAGACCATGGCCTGGATTTCTGTCTTCTCAGTAGCAAGCATACAGCTGATGGGCAACACGCACCCCCTGAATTAACTGAATCAGTTCCTACCCGAAGAAGCAGAGTGTAGACTGGGGGTGGCATGGGGAGGTGAGGAGAGGCCTTGTCACTTTTGCTGACCCTGTTATTTCCATGACCTAGAAAGTACGTGGAAAAGAGTGGTGTCTTAAAATCTTTTGAACACATGAAAGAAACAGGAAAACCAGAATTTCCTCAGAAGCGTCTTTTAAACAATTCTTAACTGCTTTATTGAGGTACGGGTCACATATCGTACAAGGTAGCCATTCAAAGTAAAATTCGACAGTGTTTAGTGTGTTATTCACAGATAGGTGCGACTGCATCACCACAGCCTATTTCAGAATATTTTCATTGCCAAAAAAGCAGCCCTGTGCCTGAAAGTTACCTATAGAAACCTAGAAGAAACTTAGCTTATTCTTAGTTTAGTCTTTTTGCCTCCACATTGCCTTTAGAAAGTCTTCAGATATTCTACTGCAAAACAAGCAGCAGCTATCCCATCCCATCTCCCCTCAGCAAATCTCCTTCAGACGCAAGACCAGGACAGCCCAACCATTCCTGGCTTAGCATTATCATCTCTAGTAAACTTTTGATTCCTTGTCAAGGCCAAAGTCAAAAAAGTAATAATACGACCACCCCACCTTTGGTCAAGGAATTTGTGAGTTGCAAATGTCTGAGTCTGTGAATTGCAAATGTCTGAGTTTGTGAATTGCAAATGCCTGAGTTTGTGAATTGCAAATGTCTAACAAGCCTCTTGCAGGAATCCACACCCCCACCCCCACCCCCACCCCCAGGGTTAACCTAATCAGCCCCTTGTGACCCACATGTCACTGATAAGCCACACCATGGCAGCAGTCATGTGGCTAACCCACCCATCTGCCTGGTGTCCATCACCTGACATCATCAGTGGCTGCGCTGGCCTGCCCCTTTGGATGACGTGGAAGCAGACCACCACCCAATCACCCTAATGATCTTCCCCCATCAAGGGGAAGGGCTAAAAGGACTCAACCACAAGCAACCAGCGGCCATTGCCCTAGACTCTGGTATGGCCCTGTGCTCTTTGAGCCATGGTTGTCGCCCTGCTTCCTGGCTTTGGTCCCCTCTCCCACCTTGGGGAGGTGAATCTTCCCTCTTCCTTCTCTTCCTCTCTCTAATTTACTTTTAAATAAACTTTTCTTTCTTAACCTTTTTGTGTGTCGAAGTCCTTTGCATCTACTCAGATTTCTGGGTTCCCAGCATGGCACCTCCAGCTTGCCAGGCCCTGTGGTGCTGTGCGCCTCCCTGCGCCTCTCCACCCTCACCCTGCGGTACCCTAGCAGTGCCCTTTAGCGATTGCTGTCTTGGCCCATTCCCCACTCCACTCCTAAGCACCATCATCTGGATTGAGCTATTCCTCTAAAAAATTTCACATGAATGGAAACATATAATATGTGACTTTTGGGGACCAGCTTCTTTTATTTAGCAAAATATTTTCAATATTTATCAACGTCGTGGCATGGATCAGTTCTCCATTCCTGTAATGGCTGAATATTCCATTGTATGTGTTAGGTCACATTCCCAGTGGTGGCCCCAGAATGTTAAGCCAGTCCCGCTGGGAATGTGGGTTGTCTTGTGTGCGATCTGATGCCGCATGAAAGTTGTAAAGAATTGCACAGAAATTAGATTAGAAAATATAGTTTATTTAAAAACTAGAGGCCGGGCTCAGCGACTCAGCCTGTAATCCCAGCACTTGGGGAGGCTGAGGTGAGTGGATTGTCTGAGTCCGCAGGTTTGAGACCAGCCCAGGCAACTTGGCGAGACCTCATCTCTACAATACATCAAAAATTAGCCAGGTGTGGTAGCGCACACCTGTAGTTCCTGCAACTTGGAAGGCTGAGGTGGAAGGATCACCAGAGCCCCACAGGTCAACGCTCATGTGGCCATGAGCTTGCCACAGCATTCCAGGCTGGGCAATGGAGTGAGACTCCAACTCAAATATATATATATATAGACAAATGCATACATACTTAAAAACTAAATTAGAGAGGGAGAGAGAGAGAGAGGTGGGAGAGGAGGCCAAAACTTATGAAAACATGGCCTGGCCATAGCTCAAAGAGCACCTGGCCACCCACAGTTAGCAAGGTAATGGCTGCTGGTTGCTGGTGGTTGAATCCTTTCAGTCCTTCTCTTTGATGAGAGAAGGTCATTAAGGTGATTGGGTGGTGATCTGCTCCACCTTGTCACGAAGGGGCAGGTAAGTTCAGGTACTGATAGCAGGTGATGGACAGCAGTCAGATGGATGGGTTAGTCATGATTACTGCCATGTTGGTAGGTTAGATGGCGGTAGACAAGGGGAGGGGTTTTTCCTGCAAGAGACATGTCAGATGGTTCTAATCCATAAGCTCTTTAGCAAAAAGGTGGTCTTGTTATCATTTCTATGGTGTCAGCCAGCTAAGGGGTGATCTTTGACCTTCTGCCTTCGGCAAGGAATCTGAAAGTTTCTTAGAGATTATTATGCTAAACCATGAATCGAGAGGTTGGGCTGTCCTTGTCTTGCATCTGATGGAAATTTGCTGAGGGGGTGGGGTAGGCTGCCAGCTTTGCCTACAGTAAAATGTCTTAACACCTCCTAAAATATGCCTATTGGAAATGTATCTATCTATGTCTAACCTGTGCTAGATTTAAAGTATGTCAGTCTAAGCAAAAATGGTTATGCTGAGGCAAAATGTGAACTAAGTTTATTCTAAGTTTCTCGGGGTACCTCCTTTCAGTATGGGTAAACCACATTTCGTTTTTCCATTCAGCAGTTGGTGGATGGCTATTTGTACTATTCTGAGCATCAATTTGCAAGTTTCTGTTTGAACATGTTTTCTTTATCTTGGTTATATTCCTACAAGTATAATTTCTGGATCATATTATAATCCTAAATATAATTGTTTGAGAAACTGGCAGAGCGTTTTCCAAAGCAGCTGCAACCACCAGAGGTTTCTGAAGGTTCCAGCTTCTGGACATTTTCACTAACACTTGCTGTTATAGCCACCTAGCCCATCTGGTCATTCTAGCAAACATAAAATGGTATCTTATTGTGGCTTTTATTTGCATTTTATAATCACAAATCATGACAAGCATCTTTGCTTATGCTTATTGAATATTTGCATGTCTTCCTTGGAGAAATATCTATTCAGATCTTTTGCCCATTTCCAGTTCTATTTTAGTATTGAGATCTAATAGTTATTGATATATTCTGGATATTAATCCCTTATCAGATATGTGATTCGCTAATATTTTCTCATATTCTATGGGCTACCTTTTTTCTTTTTGGGGGGGCAGGGTCCTTGGAAACATAAAATTTTGAACTTCTGTAAAGTCCAATGTATTTGTTTTTTCATTTGTTGCTTGTAGTTTTAGTGTTCCATTTAAGAATGCCCTGCTATGAAGATAAACTTCTGTGTTTTTATCTGAAAGTTTTGTGGTCTTAGTTCTTACATTTAAATCTTGAGTGTATTTTTTTAAAAAATAATATTTGTATACAATGTGAAGCAAAAGTACAACTTTATTCTTCTGCATGCCGCAAACCAATTGTCCCAGAACAATTATTGGTTTTTGCTCTCTGGTTTTAAATTATTTAACCATAGACGTATAGTTTTATTTCTGGATTTTCAATTTTATGCCATTTATCTTTGTGTGTGTGTGTGTGTGTGTGTGTGTGTGTGTGTGAATTGGAGTCTCACTCTGTCACCCAGACTGGAGTGCAATGGCACACTCACAGCCATCCCAGCATTGACCTGCTGGGCTCTGGCGATCCTTCTGCCTCAGTCTTCCAAGTAGCCAGAACCATAGGCACATGCTACCATGTCTGGCTAATTTTTTAATTTATTTATTGTAGAGACCAGGTCTTGCCAAGTTGCCCAGGCTGGTCACAAACCCACAGGCTCAGGCAATCCACTCTCCTCAGCCTCCCAAAGTGCTGGGATTATAGGCTGAGTCACTGAGCCCGGCCTATGCCATTTATCTATGTCTATCCTTATACTAGTATCACAAGTTTTGAGATTAAAAAATGTGAGTCCATCTACTTTGTTACTTTTTTCTGATGGTTTTGACGGTTCTTTGTCTCATGCAGTTGCATATGAGTTTTAAAATCAGTGTGGTAGTTTCTACAAGGAGGTCAGCGGATTTCTATCAGGGATCGGGTTCAATCTGTAGATCAATTTGAGAAATAGTGCCACCTTAATCAAATGGTTTTCCAATCCATGAGCTTAGGAATTGTTTTCAATTACATAGATCTATATAATTTCTTTCAACAATATTGTATAGCTTTTAGATTACATATTTTGTATTTCTTTTGTTAAGTTTATTACTATTTAATTTTTGATGCTCTTATAACTGCAGTTGTTTTTCTAACGGCATTTTCCAAAGATCAGGGTACAGAATTGACAAGATTGGAGTCCCTGCTCTCTAGGAGAATTGATGATTTATAATGTGTCTATGCAATATGATGATAAAAACAGGATTCAGTTCTGAAAAGAGGAAGCCACAGACTGTATACTCTTAAATAATCAGTTTTATTGCCAATAAACCATTGCCTTGTATGAGTAATTTCATGTACTTATATTTTCTTACTTATCTTAATATCTAATACTTCTGAGTTTTGTAGTCAATGTCATTTTTTTTTTCCTTCTGTTAATGGACTTTATTGCAAAGGTAGTGAGAAGAACTTGACAGATGGCAGAAGTATCTTTTTTGACATCTAGTGGAATCACTAACTCATCCCATGACCACGGTCTAGAGGCTGGCTTCAGATCACTAGGCCTAGTGTTATCCAACAGAAAGACACGTGGAGATTAAAGTCTTGAACTGAGTCAAACCAGGATCCATGTTTACTTAACTTTATTGATAGCAGGTTAGGTTTAGTGAAATCAATGATTTCAATATGGGCCAAGTTTCTTGATGAGATGTGTTCAGATGAAGGAAGGCATAGTGATAAAGGAATTTGGGAGTATTTCAAAAGTGTGATTCTGCAGTAACAAAACCTTAGTTTTCTCATCTGTAATATGAGGATAATAACACACATTTGGCATTGATTTTTTTTTATTTCTTCATTTCATTGGGAAAATATTTATTGATTTCTTACTAGTGTGCCTGGTCACGTTCCAGGTTCATGGAATATAGTAGCAAACAGCAAGATAAAGATCTTCTGTCCTGAAATTTATTTTTCCCGGGGGCAGAGACACACAAGGAAACATGGTGTGCTCAAAAAAAAGAAATGAAAGCAAGAGAGAGGAGAGAGCATCAATATATAAAGTACTTAGCACAACATACCGTAAATGCTTGTGAACTGGTTATGCTTTCTTAGGTTGGTGATGCTGAACACCAGCCAGCTGATGAGTTGGCAAGCAACTGGACAACATGGTGGGCTAGCTAACTAACCAAGTGGTGTGAGGAGTATCTCGCAGAGAGAGTCAAGAGGGAGGCTGTGGTTGTCTCCTGTGCTGACGAGTCTTCCCTAGTGCAAGGATAAGGCAGGTCCTCCAGCTGAGACTCTCAGCTTTCAATGAGGCCTGGACGCCATCAGCACTGCCCCCTCCTGGGAGTGTGCTGGAAATGCAGGCTCACAGGCTATATCCAGAGTCTACAGAAAAGGAATCTGCACTGTCCCCATGCCCAGGTGATTTGGATGTGCCTGAAAGAGTGAGCAGCTTGGTCAAGAATCTACACATAACAAGCCTACCAAAGAGAGATCAACACACAACTTACTTCCCATTAGAGCGGCCCTTTCTTTTTGTCTGTATGTTAAAGAGCCTATTGTTTCTACTGGGAATAAAGAGATGACACGTGTGATAACATCAACATGTGTGATAACATCAACTATTTTTCATCCCATAATACAACCTGACTTTTGTATTTTGTAAGTAGGCTTCTGCTTCCTTCTCCTGCCCCAAAGCACTCAATTCCATTCATACAGCTGTGCATTACAGGTATTAAACTTTTCAGCTAGGGGCTGGGAGGGGCCAGATTTGAAAGCATTCCAGAAGGCCTCAGTGCAGTGTAGGGCTAGAGGTTGGGTGTGGAGTATAACAAGGAATGAGCAAAGACACTGGCTACTTGGTGTTTAGAGCCAGGGTTTAGAAATAAGAAAATATGACAAAGGCCAGTGGGCTATAATGCCATTAGGTGGAAAGCAGAATCAGCCCAGGCTTCTTGGCCTCTGGGCCAAGCCCACAGGCAACTCTACCTGAGAATGTCTGCTTGAGTTTTCAGCCATTCTTCTCCCCTTGTCCCCACTGCCCAAAGCTTCCAGCTTCTGCATTTCCTCTTTCCTCAACAGTACTGACATGCCCTGCATCTTGTTTTTTCTTTTCTGTGCTTCATATATTCTATGTAATTCACTTTAAGTGTTATTTTGAATACAGTGAAGTGTCATTGTATGGCTTCTTTGGACAGTTATTCCCATTTCTCATTCTGAATGTACTGAATCTGCATGGCATAGGTGAAAGAACTTAGGCGCCAGTGACAACTCCACACCCGTTAAAGACCAAGAGATTTATTAAAGCCATGGAGGCTACAGGGAAAAAAGGAAAAGGGTCTATAACCGCGGGGTAGGGGAGGGAGAGAGAGAGAGACGGGGGGGGGGGAGGGCGAGAGAGAGCTATGCAGGGAGAGGGGTATATTTATGGGCCTTGCAGGGGCTGGCCAGTGCCATGTTTGGGCTTTATTGAAGGTGACTATGAGGTAGTATTCCTATAGGGAGAAGTTACTGGCGCACAGGTTTAAACTTCGCTCGTGGGAAAAGCCGGAGCTTAGGGCCTTTGTTGTCTTGGGTGGCGGCGTCATCTTGGGGACGCCCTTCTGACTGTTCTCTGCGCCTTTCAATAGGCAAGCACAATTATAGACCTGTCATGCCCAGTCTAGTCTCAGACTTTGCTCGCCAGGCTCCTGCCTTTGGAAGGCACATTCACCAGTCTTGCCTGGCCCTTGTGGTACACTGGGCACCTGTCGTGTTCTGTAATTTCCAATGAGATGGAACATTTTAAAGTCATATTCTTTGATGTCCATGCACATTATGTTAAAAAAGAGAGATCTTTATTTCAAAATGTTTGGGAAAGTTATTAACAAAAGCCAACAGGTTTGCTTACAGCAGTGTTTCCTGGAGTCTTTTGTGTTGAGGGAACAGGGTTATTCTGTGTGGTGCCCATCACAGAAGCTTCATTGTATCTAATGGAGATGGTAAACTATTAACATCCAACACAGTAAAGAAATACATACTTGGATGCATTCTGTACCTTGCCCTGTCCCCATGCCACATGCCATCACCATAGATCCCTGACCTAAAATTCTGATATCAAGATCCACCAATTAGGAGGCTTTGGGAAGGCAGGAACATACATTTTCCACATAATACCAAAGGCCAGTCCCATGACCAAATTAGACAAAACAGTTATGCATAAGTTATTTATACACTTGAAACCAGCCTAACTTCCCCAGAGACCTAATGGTTACAGGTTTTTTGTTTGTTTTTACATGGAAATTGACCTTCCTGGCCTCAAAACTTGAAACTTCTATGTGTCTTATCTGAGTTCCTTTCTCAGGAAATTGACCCTCAGGCCTAAAGTAAGAAGAAACTAAAACTCACCACATCCATCACATTCCAACAAAGAGATTCCAGATCCCTCCTGTTTACCAAGTCTTCTTCCCTACCCCTCCCTATCTCTTGTTTTCTTCACTCCTGCCCTATATAAATCCCTGACTTCTGTGGGACAGGGAGAAAGAGTTGAGAATGAATCTCCTTGTCTAAGATCACCCGAATAAAAAGCCTTCTTCCCTGGCGATACTTGTCTCAGTGATTGGCTTTGTGTGCAGCAAGCAACAGAACCCTGACAGAACATTTCAGTAACAAACTATGTATTTTTTCTACTTATGCTGGTAATATGTTCTAGGCCATACTACTCAGGATAAGACAGCACAGTCTGACTCTTCATTTCATTTTGCTGCCTCTTCTTAGTTTGAGGTTACCTAAACAAATACTGTTTCTCTCAGTAGCCTAACTCATGCACTGACGGATTTCTGGTGACAGCCATCATTTTATGTACTAAACTGAACTTACCATTGGAGCAGTTAATATATATGGAAATGTTTATCCTACCCGGATCCAGTGGCCAAGATCTTGAAAAGGCTTATTGACTTCTTTTGGACTTTTCCTAAGTAAGTTATACCTCTAATAGAGAAACAGAAAACAGAAATAAGTGGTTTTTTAGCCTTTGAAATATGAGAACTCCTTTTCTTAGCATTGAAATTGTGTGCAGATCTCCACGCTTCTTGTAGTGTTTATTAAGAAAATAGATAAGACAAAGAACTAATATAAGCTTATCGGGCTTTAGATTAAATGCTTTCCTTCTCCTCCTGGACACCTAATGAAGAAATTATCTCTTCTAATGGGGGGAGGGAGGGGTTTTAGATTGTGACAGTTCTCTGCTCCAAATTTCAGGTACTCAAGATAAAAAGTCACAATTTATATAAACCGCTTTTCTAATACCACAAAATCTAACTCGTTTTAGATTTATGTTATCATACAGATGAGAAATATATTTTTTCTTTAACTGCTAAGAAAGCTATAAATATTCCCCTTTGATATACAAGGTAAAAATGCTAAAATAGCTGAATTGGAAAAAAAAATCTGAGGAAAACTGTTAGGCCTTAGGAAAAGCAGTAAGCTGAAGATCCCTGAAAGGTGTGGAGAAAGAGCCTAGGGCAAAATACTATGTTCTGCTATTTTTAAACTGTCTCTTGAACAACAAGTTTGTTTTGTTTTAGTTTTCATCTTAAATGGAGTAATTGTGAGCCATAGTGAAAGTGATTTGAAGGAAAAAAAGTTATTCAGCTATTGGATGTTGTGGTAATGCGAAGTTACTACAAATTATCTAAACCCTTACACTCAGTGTTCTTACATACCTGATTGCAGACCCGTAATAAAGTTAATGGATCTGCACTGGCCTTCAGACGACATGTTGGATGGATAGCTCTAGTCTTTCCTGAAGCTCACCAAGTACCCTACGATTCGCCACTGCCCAAGAGCTCTGGGTGGCAGGTATGTATAAGAAGTAGGTTACCTGGCCATTTTTTAAAATATTTTCTGACTGGAATGTAGTTCTTTATACCTTTTGGACCAAAATTCCCTCTTGTATTGCAAGAGAGAATGGAGGATTGAGTGCCTGGCATAAAAATAATTGTCCAGAAAATTATCTTTGAATGAATAAATAAATACAGTTTGCATTGCTTTTCACTAACACCTTTCAAGTTTCAAGCATTCAGTAGCTGAGCCTATTTCTCTTAACTATAAAAACCTCCAATATCCTATAACAAACAAAGGCATACCATGAAATGGAATACATGCTGCATATGCACACATGTGCACACATACACACACAGGTGCACACATGTACAAGCACACACACAGGTGCACACATGTACAAGCACACACAACAGGTGCACACATGTACAAGCACACACATACAAACCCCGGTACGCGCGCGCACGCACACACACACACACACACACACACACACACACACAAAGGTACATCTGCCCCAGGACAAGGGAGATCTTTTGGTAGTCTTCACTGGAACACAATTTAGAATTCTACTTGCTCTTCCTCCACTGCCACAAGGCTTAAATATGATTGGTCGGTGAATGCAATGCTGACCATCTCAGCCGCTGTCTCCTTGTGGCAGACAGGGGCTAAAAACAGTTAAAAGTATTCCTTTAAAGATCAATCTGCAAGCTCCAAAAACCTGCTAGACAGGTTTTGCTTGAGAAAACCAAAAGCAAAAGACTGCTTTCCTGGAAATGCAAGATGGTAACCAATATACAACCTTAACCCAAATCCTCTTTTTGGGAAGTTATCGGCTTATAAACCCGGCTTGTTATGCATATCCTGGAGATCTTTTGTTCTTTGAAAATCTGGTTTTGCTAAGTACAACCTTGTAAATTCCAAAGAAAGTGTATAGTCACACAACCCGACACCCACCCTTATCTAAACTAAGGTGTAAGACCCCTCTCCTCCCTCCCCTGGGTGCTCAGCCTGGGAGCATTAACCTGCTGAGTCCCACCGGCGCTAATAAAACTGCGACTGCCCGGCTCCGTGGCTCAGCCTGTCATCCCGCACCTTTGGGAGGCTGAGGTGAGTGGATTGCCTGAGCCCGTGGGTTCGAGACCCGCCTGGGCAACTTGGTGAGACCTCATCTCCACAATAGATCAAAATAATCAGCCGGGCGGGGTAGCACATGCCTGTAGTTCCAGCTACTCGGAAGGCTGAGGCCGAAGGAACGCCGGAGCCCAGCAGGTGGAGGCTGTGGTGGCCGGGAGCAACCACTGCACTCCAGTCTGGGCGACAGAGTAAGACTCCGACTCAAAAAAAACCAAAAAACAAAAAAACAAAACTGCAACTTCCTAAGATAGCCTCGGAGTCACGACCTCTCTGTCTTCCGGAAACATTCCCAATTCATCACAAGGTAACCGATGCTCTTCCCTGCACTAAAGGTGCTGTAGTTCCTTTCCATTAACTAGATTTTATTAAGACTGTCTGGTATAACTGATCCAGGAGAGTGACTATTTTTATAATCAGCAAAAAGGAGAAAATAAGCCATGGAAAAGAGATAAGGAAATTGTATTCCGTTGTATTTGACCTGTTTCGTTAACTGAGAAAATGTAATCTATCTAATGTCTTTGCAGGTATTTCAAAGACTTCACCTTTATTACTTAAATCGGATTATATATGAAATTGTTTTTGTGTGTCAGTGTATTACAACACGCACTCACACACAAGCTCATCAGAAAGTTTGATGAAAAAAATGGGAACTTTTTTGTATCAATCTTTCTATTTGCTTTCCAGTGATTTTTTTTTTTTTTTTTTTTTTTTGGTATCTTCATATGACATTGAAGCCCTTGTTACTTTTGAATCCCAAGCTTTTAAGATCTTTACCTGGAAGGAAGAGGTGCAAATAGCTTCCTCCTATTTCTTCAATTTAATAATTTGACTTCATAGCAATTGAAAAATCGCATGGGGCTGGGCTCGGTGACTCAGCCTGTAATCCCAGTGTTTGGGAGGTTTGGGAGGTTTGGGAGGCTGAGGCGAGTGGATTGTTCGAGTCTGTGAGTTTGATTTATTGCCTCTACAGTAAATCAAAAAATAATCGGGCATGGTAGCATGCGTCTGTCGTTCCAACTACTTGGAAGCCTGAGGTGGAAGGATCATGAGACCCAGCAAGTTGACACTGGGGTGGCCGCGAGTGTGCCACTGCGCTCCAGCCTGGGCAGTGGAGTGAGACTCCAACCCCCCCCCAAAAAAGATAATACCAACAGTTACTGGAAAATAAAAAAAGTTGACTTTCACATCATTAATCAGCCTGCGATATATATGTATGCAATATATTGGTTGTAAAGCACTAGAAATTCATAAACGTTTCCTGAGTTGTCTCCAAACTTCTTAATAAGACAACAATCTCCTCAAACTTGGTAGATCGTGATCTAACTGCGCCAATTTCATTTTTGGCTACCACTGGAAGAGCAATTAATAAATATTTGCATCATTCTTCAAGCAGTTATTGAACATATGCCCTTTTGCCAGAGCATTTGCTCACGAATAAGCCTTCTTTATTCAAGGGGTTAATCCTTCTGACTGAGAGGCCAGCGCCAACTCCCGAATCATCAGAAAGCCTAATCCTGAGTTTGGACCAACGTGGAATGAGTGAGCAGGCTAAAGACTAACCGCAGAGTCAGGCTTCGCCTTGTACAAGAGCCGTTTGCGGGAGGACCAGGCTGGGTGAGGAGCAGCTGATCGGCTGAAAGGCTAGAACTTGGGCTCGGATGCAAACTAAATGTGATTTAAAATGCACCGTTACTGAAACGGGAGTATGGAATTCTCCAGCTATCACTGTGAATCGCCTATTTATCTAGTTCTGTCTTTTTTTTTTTTTTTTTTTGCTTTGTATATTTTGAGGATTTCTTCTTAGGTAAATGCATATTTTGAATGACTGACATTATGGTTATAAATGTAATTTGTAGTCTCTACTAATAAAGTTGTCTTAAGGTCTGTTTTGTCTGCTGTTGATATAGCCACATCACATTAATTGGGGTTACTTATAGCAGGGAATATGTATATAAATATATACTTTTTTTTTTACCTCCTTTTACTTCTAATCTATTAGTGATTTTGAATCTAGAGTGTGTTATTTGTAGGCAGTACACATAGTTGGATCAAGTTTTGGGTTTTTTAACTTGTTTTTTTTTTTTTTTTTTTTTTTGAGTTGGAGCCTCACTCTGTCGCCCAGGCTGGAGGACAGTGCCACACTCCCAGCCACCGCAGCCTCGACCTGCTGGGTTCCAGCGATCCTTCTGCCTCAGCCTTCCAAGTAGCTGGAACTACCATGCCTGGCAATCTACTTTTTCCAAATTTTATTTTAATTCATTTTAACATTCTCTGACCTTCAACTAGAATGACTAATATAATTTCATTTAATGTAACTACTGATAAGGTAGGATTTAAAGCTGCCATTTGCTATTTGCTCTCTGTGTGTCTCATGCTTTTTTTCTTTTTTCTTTTTGTTGTTTATTCCTATGCTCCTTCGTTGTTTTCTTCTCTTGTGCTAAATAATATTACCTATTGAATCTTTTTAATTATCCTGTCATTATTTTGCACTTTCTGGTTTGTTCGGTTATTTTCTTAGTGGTTGCCCCAGGGGTTACAATTAACATCTTAATTTCTAACAATCCACTTTGCATTAATCTCAACAAAATTTCCATAGTATAGAAATTCTTGGCTCTGAATAGTTACATTTCTTCCACATTTTTTGTGTTTATTGTCAAAAATTATAGTCCATTTTCATCATTTGTGGTTTAGAATTTGTAAATTTCCCCACCTGCTGAAATATATCTGTAACTGCACATCAATACTAATGGCGTTCTTGCAGTCATTTTCAAATATGCACGCAACGGGGGAAGTAATTAGCTGTCTCAACCAGCACGTTCCTCGCTGAGGTTGAGCAAGACCGGCCTCTGCCTTCTGGTTTCAGCTCTCGCACAGAGTTGACCAGAGGGTGAAGCGGTCGTGGCCAGTTCAGTACAGGGCAAGAAACTCCAGCTCGAGGGCCAGATGGACAATTTTAACAAGTCGTTTTCTATTTCTGAATCTAATTTTCCCTTTTGCAAAATTAAGAGAACAGAATCTACGAAGATGAGTTGTCTTTAAAATTTACAGTGATCGTCTATGTTATATATATATGTGTGTGTATGATAAAAATGATCCTAGGAGCAATGGTTTAGTATGCTTCGATCAGTGTTCACAATGACTTATAGAACACGTCTATTATTGATAATGAGAATCAACTCCACATCTTTGTACCCTGGAAGTCGGGGTTCTCCGAAGAAACAAAGCCAATAGAATATATTTACTTTATGGGACTGGCTCACATGATTGTGGATGTGTAAAATGTGGAGAATGAGCCAGCAGGCTGGAAACTCCAAAGGAGCTACTGTGCAGCCTTGAGTCTGAAACCTCAGGGCAGATTGGCAGATGGGAAACAAAGGCAGGATTTCTGTGTTATGGTCTTGAGAAAGAATTTTTTCTTCTATGGGAAACCTCTATTTTTGCTCTTAAGTTTTTCAATTGATTGGAAAAAGGCTATGCATGTTATGCAAGATGCTCTTTTTTAAAAAATTCAACTGACTGTCGATAGTGATCACATCTATGAAATATCTGCACAGTAACATCTAGACTAATGTTTGACTTAACAGCTGGGTACCGTAGCTTAGCCTAGCTGACACAATTTAACTATCATGATCTATAATTATGGCTTGGGAGGCTGAGGTAAGTGGATTGCCTGAGCCCGCGAGTTCGAGACCAGCCTGGGCAGGCGAGACCTCATCTCTACAATAAATCAAAAAATCAGCCGGGTGTGGTAGTGCGCCTGTAATTCCGGCTACTTGGAAGGCTGAAGCGGAAGGATCACCGGAGCCCAGCAGGTCGAGGCTGCGGTGGCCAGGAGCAGCCACTGCTCTCTAGTCTAGGCGACAGAGGCCAGTCTGGGCGACCGAGTGAGACTCTGACTCAAAAAAAACAATAATAATATAATTATGGCTTAATGGCATTTTCTTCTAAATCAGATAAGATTTTTAAAAACTACATAAAGCATAACCTTAGTGTCTTGTATATTTACCAATGTGATTACCTTTTCTAGTGTTATTTATTTCCTCATGTCATTTTAAGAATTGTCTAGTATTTGTTCATTTCTTTCTGAAGCACTCTCTTCAGTAATTCTTGACCAATTTTCTCATTTTTTAGTATCTAAGAATGCCTTAATTTCTTCATCATTTTCGAAGGAGCATTTTGATGAATATAGAAACTTTTGTTGACATTATATTTCATTACCTTTTTTTATTTTAAAGATGAGGGTACAATTCAGCGTTAGGTATACAAATGATCATTGTAGATGCAAAGTTTGGGCCTCACTTTGGTCCCCACTTTGCCTGGTTTGAGATCAGGTACTCTAATTGATGAAGTGTGCCCCCTCACCCCTGCTCTCCCAGCAGTTTCCCACTACTGCCAATCAAGTTCTTTCTTATAGTAGTATGATAATTGTTCAGGGTCTGCTTATGAGTAAGAACATATGGTACTCTGTTCTTTGTTTCTATGATCGACTCTCAATCCATCCAAGTTGCTACAAGGTTCATAATTTTGTCCTTCTTTATAGCTGCTTAATATCCCATCACGTATGTGTGCCACATTTATTTTTACCCAGTCCACTTTCAAAGGGCAGCATGTTTTTGGTTCCATGCTTTTTCTGCTGTGAATAGTTCTGACACACACGTGCATGTGCAGGTATCTTTTTCATAGAGTGATTCAGTTCCTCCAGGTATATTACCAGAGAGGGATTGCTGGGTCACATGGAAGGTCAAATTTCACATCTTTCAGGAATCACCACACTATTTTCCACAGAGGTTGTGCTAGTTTATACTCCCACCAACAGTGGCGAAGTGTTCCCTTTTCCCTGCATCCTCTCTAGCATCTGTTGTTTTTTGAGTTATTGATGTTGGCCATCCTGATTGGAGTTAGGTGGTATCTCAGTGTGGTTTTGATTTGCATTTCTTTGATGATTAGTGAGGCTGTGCATTTTTTTTTTTTTTGAGTTGGGGTCTCACTCTGTCACCCAGGCTGGAATGCAGTGGCACACTCCCAGCCACTGTACCCTCAACCTGTTGGGCTCCAATGATCCTTCTGTCTCAGCCTTCCAAGAAGCTGGAACTACAGGCATACACCACCATGTCCAGCTCATTTTTGTTTTTTTTTAAGTTGGAGTCTCACTTTGTTGCCTAGGCTGGAGGGCAGTGGCATGCTTACAGCCACCACAGCCTCAACCTGCTGGGTTCAGGCAATCCTTTCACCTCAGCCTTCCAAGTAGCTAGAACTACAGGCATGTGTCACCATGCCTGGCTAATTTTTTTTTTTTTTTGTAAAGATGAGGTCTCACCAAGTTACCCAGGCTGGTCTTGAACCCATGAGCTCAGGCAATCCTCTCACCTTGGCATCCCAAAATGCTGGGATTGCAGGCATGAGCCACCATGCCTGGTCCAGGCTGAGGATTTTTTAATGTGTCTGTTGGATGCTCGTATGTCTTCTTTTGAGAAGTGTCTATTCATATCTTTGTAATGAGGCTGTTTGTTTTTTTCTTTTCAGCACGTTTGAGTTCCTTGTAGATCCTAGATGCTAGGCCTTTGTCAGTTGGCAAATATTTTTTTCACATTCTGTGGGCTGTCTCCCAGCTCTTGACAGTTTCTTTTGCTTGGCAGAAGCTTTTCAGTTAGATGAGGTCTCACTTGTCTATCTTATCTCTTGTGGCATGGATATTTGGGGTTTTGGTCAGGAATTGGTTGCCAGTTCCAGTTTCCATAAGGGTATGCCCTGCATTTTCCAAGGTTCTTATAGTTTGAGGTCTTACATTTAGGTTTTGGATCAATTTAAAGTTGAGTTTTATGTATGGTGATAGGTAGGGGTCTTGTTTTAGTCTTCTGCATGTGGTCAGCCAGTTTTCCCAGCACCATTTACTGAATAAGTTCTCCTTTCCCCAGTGGTTCTTGTGGAGGCTTTGGTGAAGATGGTTGAGAAATTGAGGGTTTGCTTCCAGAATCTCCATCTTTTTCCATTGGTCTGTGTGCCTGTTCTTGTACCAATACCGTGCTGTTTTGATTATTGTAGCCTTAAAATAAAGTTTAAAGTCTGGAAGTGTGATACCTCCCACTTTGTTTCTTTTGCTGAGAATTGTTTTGGCTATTCGGAGTTGCAGATGTTTCCATGTGAATTTGTGTATTGTCATTTTGAGGTCTGAGAATGATGTTGGTAATTTGATAGGTATTACATTAAATCTGTAGATTACCTCGGGTAAGATGGACATCTTAACAAAGTTGATTCTTCCAGTTCATGAGCAAGGAGTCCTTTTCCATTTGGTTTTTTTTATTTTTATTTTTATTTTTTGAGTCAGAGTCTCACTCTGTCGCCCAGACTGGAGTGCAGTGGCCGCTTCCGGCCACCGCAGCCTCGACCTGCTGGGCTCCGGCCATCCTTCTGCCTCAACCTTCCGAGTAGCTGGAACTACAGGCGTGCGCTACCACACCCAGCTAATTTTTGATTTATTGTAGAGATGAGGTCTCTCCAAGTTGCCCAGGCGGGCCTTGAACCCATGGGCTCAGGCAATCAATTCACCTCAGCCTCCCAAAGGCGCGTGATTATAGGCTGAGCCACCAAGCCCAGCTTCCTTTTCCATTTATTTGTGTCATCTTTGATTTCTTTGAGCAGTGTTCTGTAGTTTTCATTGTAAAGTTCTTTCTCTTCTCTACTTAGGAAGATGCCAATGTATTTCTTTTCTTTCTTTCTTTCTTTTTCTCTTTGCTATTTTTATTTGGTTCTCTCTTCCTGTTTAGTGTATAAGAATGCTACTGTTTTTTGCACGTTTATTTTGTACCCTGAGATTGTGCCAAAGTCCTTCATCAGTGCAAGAAGGTTTTTGACAAATTCTCTTGGATTTTTAGGCATAGAATCTTATTGTCCGCAAAGAGGAATAACTTGTCTTCTTCTTTTCCTATTTGGATATCACAGATTTCCTTCTCTTGTCTGATTGCTCTAGCTAGGACTTCTAACACTATTTTGAATAGGAGGGGAGAAAGTGGGCAGCCTTGGCTTATTTCATTTTTAGGGGAAATGCTTGCAATTTCTATCCATGTAGCAATATATTGGCTGTGGGTTTATTGGCAATGGCTGTTCGTATTTTGAGGTATATTCTCTCTATGTCTTCGTGTTCAAAAGTTTTTATCAAAAAGGGATGCTCGATTATATCACAAACTTTTTCTGCATCTAATGATATAGTGAGTCCTATTTTTACATCTATTGAGGTATTTAATGGCATTTATGGTCTTGTGAATGTTGAACCAGTCCTGCATCCCAGGAATGAAGTCCACTTGGTCATGGTGGATGATTTTTGAGGTGTGTCATTGGATCTGATTTGCTAGAATCTTTTTGAGTATTTTTGCATCTATGTTCATCAGGGATATTGGCCTGTCCATCCCTATTGCCTTCTGGGGTCTTCATTCATTTCTGAGGAGCAATTGACTGATAATCTTACTGAAGATTTTCTGTATGTAAAGGCCGTCTTCTTTCTAGTTACACTCAAGATTTTCTTTGTCTCTGTATTTCAACACTTTCATTATCATATGTCTATGCATGGATCTCTTTGAATTTACCCTACTTGGAGTGTGGTAAGCTTCTCAGGTGTGCAGATAGTTGCCTTTAATCACTTTTGGAATGCTTTCTCTCATGATTTCTTGAAGTGTCTTCCTGTGCCTCAGTCCTTCTCTCTGCTTTTTGTCAGGAAATCTTATTATATGCATATTGGTACACTTGATAGTCCTGCAAATTTCTGGAGTTCTGTCTGTTCATTTTTCTTTATTCCTTTTTATTTTTCTTTCTCAGAATAACCTCAATCTGTCTTCAGTTTCCTGTTTCTTTTTTTCTGCCTGCCGAAATCTGCTGCTGAGTTTCTCTAATGAATTTTTCTTTCAGTTATTGTAATTTTCAACTCCAAAATATATATTTGGTTAGATTTTTTTATCTATTAATATTGTCTATTTGATAAGATATCAGTTCTTATACTTTTCTTTTGTTCTTAGACATAGTTTTCTTTGAGCATATTTTAAATGCTTGATTAAAATCTATGTCTAAGAGTTCCAATGTGCAGACTTACTAATAGACAGTTTTTTTAGTAGTTTTTTGTTCCTATGCATGAGCCACACATACTTTTTATTTTGCATGTATTTTATTATTTTGTGGAAAACAGGACATTATATAAAGTGGCTTCTTTGAAAATGATATTCTCTCTCTGCCTTAGGATATGTTGTGGTGTTAGTTGTGTGCTTAGTTCTTTGTTTAGGGACTTTTCATGAATTGATTTAATAATGTTTGTATTATGAAATCTCTGCATAGTTATCTTAGTGGTCAGCTAATGATTGGACACATTATTTTTTAAAATACTTGGAAACAGTAAGCTTCCTAGTCTTTGTTGTTAAACTCTGGGTATGAAATGGGGCATCCCTTAAACACTAAACCAAACAGTTGAGAATTCAACCTCAGACTGTTTCTCCTGCTTGTTCAGGGCTACCAAGGTTATCAAAGCTAGGAACTTGAAGTATTTTCTGGTGTTTTCTGATCATGTGCATAATAGCCTGGACATGAGCAGAGCCCTATGCATGCGTGTGGATTTCCCTATTCCCAGAAACATGTCAGAGATTTTCAAAGCCTCTGATGGGTAATTCTTCCCCAGATTTTTCTTTTAAGCTTTTTGAGTAGCTTATCGTTAGTCTACATTGTTACCCACTGCTTAATACAGCTGTAATGTTAAACAACTGCAACTTACTTTTTTTGACAAATGCCCCAGGAAAAAGGCTGTTCACACCAGGGGAGCTCCAAATTAGAACAGATAAAGACAGTTTTGAGAGTGTGATCTTTCATGGAACTGTCAAGCAGGATAAATAGTAACAACTCTCTGGTAATGGGGCTTGAAGAAGTGCCCACCCCATCCTGCTTCTCCAGTGGCTACTATGCTACTGGTTTTGACCATGCTTGTGGGTGCTGGTTTTTAAGGTTACCACGGAGGTGGAGAAGTGTGATGGACACAGCTCAAGTTAAAATGCCACAAAGTTCACTGTTATTCCTGAAATCCAGCCACTATTCTTAAATAAACACTTTTAGGTTTGCTGAAATCTGTTGATTAATTTCCAGACTTCTGAAAAAAATTCTAACATTTTCTAGGTATCTTCTTGATTTCGGGGGGGGGTTCTTAGTCTACCATTTTTACTGACATTCACTTTCTTCCAGTTATGTATTTAAAACATTATTTCAAAAAACGGAAGAAACAGGGTTATCTAACAAATCATTCAACTGATTTATCTATTAATTCATTAATCATTTCTTAATATCCACTTCTGACATGATGCTGCAGCCATATCAATGCACTCACAGTTTTTCTAACATGCCCTAAGCTTTGTAACTCTGAATAATTTACCTCTTTCAGCTCAGATGTTCTCTGCTTCCCCTCAGCTTTTACCTGGGCAATTTCTACTTATCCATTAGAATTCCGATCACATTTCCTCTTTTGTTAATCCAACCAGACAGGTTTAGGAGAGTACCATATGCATCCATATCACTTTGTTTACCTCTATTACAGTATATGCCCATTATTTTTAGTACTGGACTTAAAAAAAAGGTAATTTGGAGCACCTGCTAGCTAAGCCTTGGAAAATCCATATGTATCTGCAGCTGACTCATCTATCTTGGGAGAGTACCTCTGTCAGGGGAAGAGGGTCTTTCATTCACAGAGCATGGCCACTCAGGAAGTCTGACTCCCTTGGACTACAGCAAAGGATTTTTTCAAGCTCTTCTGCCAGCACAACTAAGCTGCCTGTTGTTAAAGTTTCCTGATACGACTTTTATGATCATGTCAGTCCTGAGTCCAAATACTATGGCTCCTCATTCCTGTTGTCCATTATCAAAAAATGATTCACTGGCATTTCTATGAGAATGCCTGGTCATGATGCTTAAATGCCTGGTTATGATGTCACAAAACTTTAACTGGTGACTATATGGCATCCAATTTATACCATCTAGCAATGGCAAAACAATATTACTTGTCCCATTGTCTTCAGAATCTCAATCAAAGCATATTCACACTTGCTTTATATGCTACCAAGTTTCTGAATCCAAAGATGCTAAGTAAAATGCATTTGATGAAGGGAGAGAATTTGGGGCATTTGGTGTACAAATGATAGTTATTGCCTGTCTCAGCACCTTCAATCTTGAATAGCTTGTTGCAATATATGTTCCTTTCCCTTTTCTTTGACTTAGAAATGGACTACAAGTACTCTTGTGATACGCCAATGAGTCTCAAGTACTCTATTTGTGAGCATTAAGTGGCAATGGCTGCCTCATCCCTTTTGATGTGACAAGTAGGTATGCTTAAACATCTGTCTAGATTGTTGTGATCTTAATTTCTTAGTATCTCTGATGCCCAAATCATCCTTCAATTCAGACTGAATTAAGATCAGTAAGATCTCTTCTGTGAAATTCTAGCACCTCCAGACTCTTACTCCAATTCACTTTTTTCCAACTGTTAAATTGGAACTGTCCCTTCTGTTATCCCATGTGTCTTTCCAGTTCTCTTTAGCCAGCTCTTCAAAATGGAGGCTTCACCAGGATTGTCTGTTTACAGATAATCCAAATGCACCCCTAAGCACTTTTCTTCAGCTCTTCCTTGCCCTCCTGATCTACATCTGAGAATTTGTTATGCCTTTCCTCTGTCACGATCTAGGTTCTCTGACAACACTGATACCTGGAGTCCTACTTGTCAGAAGTAGAGTAAGAAGCTCTGTCATAAGGCAATATTTTCAGCACATATCATTGGGAACACATCCTAGGTGAGAGATTCCAACTGTATCCTATGATGATAAAGACACAAGCAAACAAACACCTTGGAAGAGCTGCACTTTTCCCCAACCCCTGACTAGTAAGTGAGAGACCCAAGAGATTAAAAAAAAAAAACTCTAAGAGAACTATTACTATATGAATTCCTACCCCACGTTCACTGTATTTGTTTGCAGTGTTTGTACTTAGAATTTTGTTAAGTTAAATTTTGTTTGTCTCATAAAATAATCGATTGCTTCCGCAACTGCTGCTAGCAGTATGTGAATGTTAAGTAATAAACCCCTCCCGGACATTCCTTTGCTTAGATAACAGTAGACTGGTGGCACCAGCCACCCCACCCCCCGTAGGTTCTGCGTTGTTTAACCTGCCTGCTTGCTAAACCTAGCTTATCTGACATCCTACCCTGCCTATTTAGCAGCTCCCCGTCAATCACAGGTAGCTGAGCGGACCAGACCAATCCCAAGTGCCCCCGTACCCATTAGGAGAAATTACCCTATCATGTAAAAACAAGTTTAAAGTTCTTTCCCCTCCCTCTGTAATGATGTATAAAAACTGCTTGCCATGCTGGATGGGGCTCTCGTCCCTGAAGCTGCTGCTTCGGGTGTGAGCCCAGACTCGAGCCTGAATAAAGACCCTTGTGTGTTTGCATCGGAGCTGGCTCTTTGTGGTCTCTCTCTCTCTCTCTCTGATTAGAGTCTCAGGTTTAACAAAAAAAGGCATCAAAATTGATGAGTTCAAAAACTGCTTTGAGCGTGGAAAAAGTGTCTCAATAGGTGTACTGCATCAAACGGAGAAGATTTTTAAGGTGTCCGAAGTTTAAACATGTAAGAATAAATATATATTTTTAAAAATAAATAAATTCTGGGTTTTTGTGGGTCCCTCTCCTAAGTGCTCGAAAAATGTCATAGGCTCATGGCATCTTTGAGAGACAGGAAGTGTGGCTATTATTATCCAAGTTTACAG
>NW_007253037.1:332766-384327 GCF_000164805.1 Carlito syrichta
TCGAGCCTGAATAAAGACCCTCGTGTGTTTTCATCGGAGCTGGCTCTTTGTGGTCTCTCTCTCTCTCTCTCTGATTAGAGTCTCAGGTTTAACAGTAAGGGCAACAAGCGGGTACAAATACTACAACTCATGACATGAAGTAGACAATATAGAACAAGTACCAACTGAGAATAGTTAGAGTTTAAATAAAAGGAAGATGCCCTTGGGCCCAAAGTATTTTGTTTAAGAAAAAATGGCATGCCTAATACATTTTAGAAATCATTTCATGAAATACTTTTCAGCACTTAGAAGCGCAAACTGTACCTGGAGCTTTAATTAGATGGTTTCAGGATGGCAGGTCACTGCTGCAGACCACTCCTAGGTAGGTATCCTGGGACCAAAATGGGGTCTCACCACTTGTCGTGGCTCTGCAGAACGCTCGCAGTGTCTTGCATCTTGCTCTGCCTTCTGCCCTTTCTTCATCTCTCTCTCTTGCTCTCCTCAGAGCCTCTGCTTGACATACAGTAAGCCATTCCACTCCAACAAAAGCCACATCCTCTCTCCAAATGTGCCATTCTTTGCACCCAGAGTGCTCTTCCCTGACCCTTATTCTTAAAACTCAGCTCAGACACACCTAGCAGACAGGAAGTGCTCCCAGGGACTCCTGCTAGAAATGGAAAAGGGCCCTCTGGTGTGGTGCTGGCACTCCTTTTGCTTGTCTCTGCTGCTGATGCAGTTACTTAACATTTTAGTTGGTGTTGACTTCTCTGTCGCCACCACCGGGATGGGATTTTCTGAAGGATATATATACATTTCTACCTCCCTGTCCTTTAAAAGAGGCTAATTAATGCCTGATGAGACAAAAATGAAGATTTCCTTCTATGCATTGTGGGAATACACAAACACGCACGCACACACACACGCGCGCGCACAAACACACACACACACACAAAATTTGCTCCTCAGTGCCAGGCTGGAGTGAAGAATTTATATTATAGTTGACTAAAAATGCCCTTGTAATTCTCCCACCCCAGAGCTTTTCTTCCCTCCAAAGAGCAGTTGCATCCCTAACTCAGTTTACATTTTGAACTCACTAGTGTAGTGCCTTGTCTTCTTGGTTTTCTTTGTGTAAACTGACAGTCTTGAAAGAATGCGGAGGAATGGGACCGAGAGCACATGAACAATGGCTGCACAGAAGAACCACTGCAGTTTAAAATGCACCTTAAATGGCAGTGCTGTGATGGATTCACTTCCCCTGCGTGTCCTTGAGAACCAGCAGGGGCACCCGTGTTGGGTAATAATTGCTCTGCCTTGCTTGAAGGCATAGCACTTGGCTTATAGGACATTGATTCATTTGGATCTTGTGTCTATTTCAGCCCCAGGGCCTTCCCCACTGTTGAAATTGACACAGAACAGGAAGAGATAAATGTGTAAAGGCTAGGGCTTTGGGGAGCCCCGGGGCTGATATTGATGAGGCAATACGCTTGGCGCTTTGCTTCCCATGGCTTTTCTCCATCACAGGGAAGGCAGACTGCTCTCTGACTGGGAGTGAAATGGTTTCTACAGCCAATATGTTGGAAGCCATCTTTGCATCACTTCAAACGGAAAAGGAAATATTAGAGAGCTCCCAGAATTCACATATGAGACCTAGAAAGGAAATTAGCAAAAGAGTACTCACATTCCTGAGTCCTCAAACATAGAGCCCCTTCAACATATGAAAGATCTGCCTCTTTACTTCCTAACTCTGCCTTATCCCAATACCTTGAGTAAAACTCATTCAGTGTTCAGGGAGAACTGGAACCCAAAAGACACCTTCCTGTTCCTGTGATAAGCAATTCTGGGATGAAGAATATATTTGTCCTGCTTTTATAAAAATTAATATCAGGATACGGCAAATATTGCTTAGCCAATCCCACCAATCAGTATTTACCTGGAAAATAAAGCTGGGTCTCAACTAACTGAATTTAGTCATCAAGACTAACAGTTTGCTGACGAACAATCACCTTGACACCTCTCCTCGTGCCCACCACTCCAAGGCTCTGCCACGTTTCAACCAGATCCCAACTTTGCAAGGCCTGTCTTAAAACCACTCAGTATAACTTCTGCAACCCTGTTGGTGTATCTTCCCTTGACTCCTCTCATGGAGATACTATCAAGACTCTGACTAGGTGGTCTTCTTCCTCAGAGGCGTAAATTTAATTACCTTTGCTCTACTTCGAGGAGCTGAGAAGCCAACATTACCAATGAGTTCATTCTCTATAGGCTAATTGTTTTTTGTCTCACTTCTCATAATACCCCAACACAGTGAAGAAAAACCAGCCTTCACTCCCTGCACGTGGTGCTGTGTCAAATGCTCTCTTCACTTCTGATCCTTCTAGGTCCTCCTTTTTCACCTGTTGTCCTGAACCTTTTCTTCTCCGATCTGTTTATTACGGGTTTGTTTAAGATGGCTGTCTACATCGTCTCCTCTTAGTCAATTCCTCTTTACAATCTTTTCTTCAATAGTTAAACTCATTTCATGCACTCTTCTGTCTGTCTGTCTATTCTGTCTGTCTATCTATCTATCTATCTATTATCTGTGTGTATTTATATTCTTCCTTGACCTCTGACTTTCAATCTTGCTTCTACTACTCCCCTACACATGCTCTATGCCCTAGTAAAATAAGCCAAGAGCTACCTGTTCAACACACCTATAAGAAAGCCCCTTACCTGTGCGTTTCCTGCCACGGAGACAACTACTCTCTATTCCAAGACCCTGCCTAACTGAACCCCACCTAGACCTCTTCTCAGATACCATTGATAGAAATATGGTGATCTTAAGTTTCTTTTTTTCTTTTTTGCGTTGGAGTGTCACTCCAACACCCAGGCTGGAGCACAGTGACACACTCACGGCCATCCCAGCATCGACCCGCTGGGCTCCAGTGATCCTTCCACCTCAGCCTTCCAAGTAGTCGGAACCACAAGCAACCGCTACCAACTCCAGCTAATTTTTGACTTATTATAGAGGCAAAGTTTCGTCAAGTTGCCGGGGCTGGTCTCGAACCCTCAGGCTCAGGCAATCCACTTGCCTTGGCCTCCCAAAGTGCCGGGATGACAGGCTGAGCCATTGAGCCCAGTCATGTTTCTTTTCTTTAAGAATTTCATTTTCCAGGCTCAGTGGCTCAGCCTGTCATCCTGGCACTTTGGGAGACCAAGGCGAGTAGATTGCCTGAGTCCGAGGATTTGAGACCCACCTGGGCAACTTGGCAAGACCTCGTCTCTACGATGCATAAAAAATTGGCCGAGTATGGTAGTGCACGCCTGTAGTTCCATCTATTTGGAAGGCTGAGGTGGAAGAATCGCCGGAGCCCAGAGGGTTGATGCCGGGATAGCTGTGAGTGTGCCACTGTGCTCCAGCCTGGGAGATGGAATGAGACTCCAACTCGAAAAAAAAAAATAACACAAGAATTTCATTTCTGGACACAAACCAACAAAACTACCCATGATGCTGTAGACTATAAAGCCACATACCAGCATAATAAATAAAGAATGCAGTGAAGGAGTTCTAGCTAAATTTTGCTCCCTGTTAGCAGAGATTCAAGAGTTGAAATTTAGCTGGCCATGGTGGTGCACACCTATTATTGCAGCTATGTAGGAGGCTGAGACAGGAGGATCTCTTGAGCCTGCAGTAAACTGTGATCATGCCACTGAACTCTGAACTCCAGAGACCGGGTGACACAGTGAGAACCTCTCTCTTAAAAAAAAATTGTAAGTGAGTTTTGTGGAATGAATTTGAATTCAGAAGCTTCTTTCTGGGCCTGCCAAGGACTTGGCTGGTGAGTAGAATAATCTGTTGCCTGATTGGTATACCTGGTCAAAAGGAGGAGTAGCCTGCAGTGTGATATGTATCACAACCTCTCACAACCTAACGGCCCCTCCGGCTCTCTCCGGCTCCCAGGAGAGACGGCACTACCCAAACAAGTGAGGCTTGGAAGACAGGGAGGTCCACGGGGCCACCCATCTCTGCTGTCTGCTGACCACTCTTCACATCCCTCCGGTGGCTGGAGGTGCCGTTCCAGCCCAGTGTCTGTCATGGTGCTCGGAAAGCATTTACTAAGTAACAATAAATCACAGAGACTATTTTAGGTTACAACACTCGAGAGTGCAGACATCAGGCGTATGTGTTTTTCCTGTACATTGTCATTCAGAATTAACGGCTTAATAAAAGTTTCACAGTGATGGTGAGGCTGCATATCTGTTACTCTAGGAGCCTGATTCCCATATGGCCTTTCACTTACAGCAGGGCTGTGACACTTTATAATTGCTGGAGATGGGTTTTGCATATCAATAAAAATATAGTTACTCGTTAATAATATATTGGAACAAGCTTCACCCTGATATAATAAATAAATAAATTGATATTGATTAAGGAAGATAGTTCTTAACAGAAGTTGCTTCATTTCTCCTTTCCATCTTGAGTTTTTGGTTATCACAGTATTTGCAGAAAAGCATAGATGTCACAAATTTAGTTATGCAAATACATCAGAGCATTGCTATCAAGATCCAGCCCATCATTTTAGTATATATCAAAATTAGCACATCCAGTCAAAAACTAATTTAAAGAATGTACCCTGACTTTTAGAAGAACAAGCCTGTAAGGAAAAGGTCACCTGGACAGAGTGCTAACAACACTGGAAAGTTTTACTGTAGGAAATTTGTCCTTATGAGAGTAGCTGCTAACTTATCTCTGTAAACAAAAGAATGCTAGAATCTTTCGATGGCTCTAATTGATTAGTGGCTTATGAGCAATGTGGTATGTATCCTGTATGGAGAGGAGAAGCCTCTTTCATCTCCCTCACCCCTTGCATCTTCACTTTCCAGAATGATTTCTGATGCGGAGAAGGCTCTCAGTAAATAAATATTTTTTAATTTAATAGCAAAACATGGCATGATAGTCATCCTTTAAAAAGATAGCAGTCTAACTGGAGAGAGAAAAATCCATACTGGCGAATTGTTCCAAGATGACTTTAAAACATGATTTAATGGCAAATGTCTAAAAGAGATTTTCTGTTCCCATCCATTATCAATCAACAGGAGGTGTGCGTGTGCCTGCTATAGCCAAGCTCTCTGTTTCCCACTAGAAATTCAGAATTGAATAAGACTTGGTCTTCACCCTTGAGCAGATCTTAACCTAACAGAAAAAAGAATAAACAATTTGAGCTGCAGTACTCAGAGAAAACTGCCAGAATGGTTTTTCTTTAAAGGTTTCCAATCCAGTCACATAATTATCTTGCTAAAAACACATCTTTGGCTTTCCAGTGTCTGAAAAATTAAAGCTAGACTCTTCAGCAGGACATTTTCTGCTCAACCTTCTCTGACCCTCTCTGGACCCTGTCTCAACTACTCCACTCCCCTCAGCTGCACGCTTAACCTCAATGTAATCTGCCTCTAGGTATCAAATATACATGTTTTTCTGCAAGGAAACCCTACCTTCGACATTCAACACACCATGCCCTAAGCTCCCTGCCACCATTTAGCACCCCAACCAGTACTAAATGGTTCCTAGTTCCCACGAGTTTTTCAGACGCCACTGAGTTGTGACTTCCTCTCACAATGGAAGGACTGATAATAGGAATCAGTACTGATACTTCCAGTGTCATTGGCATTTAACAAACTAGAGGCTGGCAAATGTAAGGGCTAGAAAGAAAGAAAGATTTGTTAAAGGATACAAAATTGCTTCTAGATGGGAGAAATGAGTTCTAGTGTTCTATGCCACTGTAGGATGACTAGAGTTAATAATAAGATGTTTTTGGTTTCAAATAGCTGCAGGATACTGAATGATCCCACTACAAAGAAACGATGCTTGAGATGGCAGATATGCTAATCACTCTGATCTAATCACTCTACATTATATGTATCAAAATATCATTATGTACCCCACAAATCTGTACAATTATTATGTGCCAGTTAAAAATAACATCAAATTAAAAATGCCAATAGTTTAGAATGAGATTAGAAATAGTATGTGGGTGTAAACAGGAGAGAAAACAGTGATAGAGCTAAAGTAATTAGAACTTTGACCAGAGAGTGGTATAATTTATTTTTTAAGGCAGAGATATAAAGATGTTTCTGGCATGGATTTTACTGCCCTCGATTAGGGTTAGGATACAAAGAATGTTTTTTAGTCTATCATGAGTCAAAGAATCTGCTATTAATAGAGTCAGGGAGAATGAAAGTGGGAGGCTGTTGATGTGGTTTTTTGGTCCCATTCCTTGGGGTCAAGCTGGGCCCCCAAGGAATGCTGTAGTTCCTGTGCTGCATGGTTGTCCTGAAATGTCCTGTTATCAATCAACAGGAGGTGTGCGTGTGCCTGCTATAGCCAAGCTCTTTGTTTCCTACTAGAAACTCAGAATTGAGTAAGATTATTCAATCTTATTTTGAGCTGAGGCCTCTTTTGTGGTGACCAAGGACATAACGATGTCTGGATAGTGAATGTGATGGTGCCTGAGAATTTGGGGATGCCCACAGCCGCACACCCCAGTGAGTGTTATAGCTCTCTTAGCTCAGGGGTCACCAAGCCAAGCTCTGAGAAGTGTTCACAGCTCCGTCAGTTCAGCAGGCTGGTGAGCCAGCCCCTGAGAAGCGTTTACAGTTCTGTTAGTCTGGTCAGTCAGCAAGCTGGATCCCCAAGGAGTGTTGAAGCTCTCTTACCTCGGTGGGTTCTGTTCTTCCAGTCTGGCGTGTGCCACTTTTCTACTTCAGCCAGTTCGGGCTCTTGTTTCGTGCCCAGGAAGAATAAGGAATGCCGACACCAGAGAGTGAGCAATGAGGCATTCATCAAAAGACAAGAAAACTCCCAGGAGTTGGAGGGGACCCCAAATATAGGGTCGCTGATGCGGCTTCTACCGTCAGGGGCATATATAGTCTTGAGCGCGTGCTGACTGGTTGGCAGTGGCACCCATCTGAGAGGGGCACCCTGGTAAGGGATTGAGATGCACCAATCGGGAGATGGTGGGAAAGGTCCGATCAAGAAGGAGCATGTGGAAGGGGCCGTCCACAGACCTGGAAACGGGTGTGCTCACTCCAGCCGGTGGGGCTTGCAGAATTTTTTAATGGGACCCACCCTAATCTGTCTGTCTATCTGGTTTCTTCCTTTCTCCTTTCTCACTATGCCAGAAGTTACTAAACTCAGATGAGGCACACTGTGCCTGAAATGATGGCAAAACGTCCAGAAAAAACAAATTTGGGGGTAGTTAAAATGTGAGCCTTTAGATTTAGAGAAAGTACCGAGGTAGAAATAATGGTTTCAAGGTTTGTTGTTCACATCGTAGTAGCATTTCAGCAAATGCTATTTTCCTGTTATGTTTCTGTACCCCACTGGACTGTTAACTCCACAAGGCATGGATGTAGTGGAGAAAACACATTTTCTTTTCTTTCCCTTTTTAGGTTCTTAGGGGAGACACTTCTGAAAAAAATAAAAACTTAATAAAAAACAGCAGAAGTTTATTAATGTATGCTGTACCCATCACAAAAGAGGCCTCAGCTCAAAAGTATTTCTTTCCCAAGGCAGTTGTTTAAATAGTAGTTTAGCAAAGAGCCATAAATAGTATTTTAACAAAGAAGCTGTGAAGTGACAAGACAAAGAAGAGAGAGGTTCCATTCTCTTAAAGGAAGGGGAAATATGAGAAGATAGTAAACCTGTTCCCAGATTCTTCTGATGCCTGCTAGTATCTTCTCTGGACCCAGAAATAAGTATCGTCTCCAGAGAGGAAGGATTTACATCCTGTCATCAGGCAAACAGAGGCTGAGGCAGTGTTCCCTTGCATTTTTAATGTCCTTGAAACATTCTCAATATTTTGGGGAGGAATACTTTGATTTCCATCAGGGACAAGTTCATAATCTACATATCTGTGATCCACACAATAGGAATAGTGTGGGGCACATAGTAGTGCATTAATTAACAATGAAAAAAAAGTGCTTCATGTAATGGAAACCAGGTATAGTATATAGTGAGTAATATATTGACATGTTGTTGCTTTAGACATGCTCCCTGCCTTTAGTTAGCGTCCTCAACCCAATAAGAACCAGTCACAACAAACTCTAGACAACTAGAAAAAAAAAAAAAGGGCAAGAGCTGTTGATACATTGGTGAGGATCCAGGAATTTGCTTCTCTGGCTAGGAGAGGCTGGAAGGAAGACACTTATTGAAGGGTTCTAATTGAGTCTGGTCTTTTAATGAAGAAAATAAATGCAGAGAGCTTCCTATGCTCAAAAAGAGTTATCATTCTGTAGTTTATCTGGCTTTTTGCCCTTGTGTAGGTGGAGTGACGATTCTCTTTCTAGTTTCCCTAGGTGGTTCATGCAGTTTATTGAGATAATAAGCCTTTGTCTTGTCAGTGAACATTTATACTTCATTGCTTCCTGGCATTTATGTGAGTATTTCTTACATGCATAGACTGAGCAATGATCTGGTCATGGTATCTAAGGTGTCCATAACCTTGAGTATTTACGATATATCATTTGTATGTGTTGGTAACATGTCAAGCCCTCTCTTCTGGCTCCTTTGAAGTATACCATATGTTTTGCTAACTATACTCACCCTTGAGAGGTGAACAGGAGAAGAGTGGTATAGGCGATCCCCAGCCTGGATTTAGTGTAGGGAGCTTTTTCTATGTATTCCCTTTTTGTCAAGGCTACTCCTCGTTCTTGCCTTGGGAAGGTTCAAATTCCACCCTTGGGGTTCTTCAAAGATGGGTGCCTCTGTGTTGAGGGTATCTTTAGCCCTAATTTTGAGCCAGGACTTTGAACCTCTAAGCAGGTCTCTCAGCACCTTCAAATATCACTTAAATGGCGCCCTTTCCCAGTCTTTATACTGTTCCATGCCTTTCCTCAGCCTTTCTTGTTGTCATTTCGCTAGGAACACATACAAGAGGGATTTTTAAAGCAATATCAACAACAGACACACACAAGTGTTCAAAGACACCTTGATCTGCAGAACTAATTATATTTTGTAAATAATCTATTATTCTTATTTCATCATACAATTTAACTGATCAACATTAATAATTAGGATCTGAATTTTCTTTTCTTTTTTTTTTTTTGAGTTGGAGTCTCACTCCCAGACTGGAGTGCAGTGGCCGCTCCCGACCACCGCAGCCTCGACCTGCTGGGCTCTGGTGATCCTGCCGCCTCAGACTTCCAAGTAGCCAGAATTACAGGCATACATTACCACGCCCGGCTGATTTTTTGATTTATCGTAGAGATGAGGTCTCGTCAATTTGCCCATGCGGGTCTCGAACCCACGGGCTCAGGCAATCCACTCACCTCAGCCTCCCAAAGCCGCGGGATTACTGGCTGAGCCACAGAACCTGGCCTGAATTTTCAAATGACAATAAACTGGCAATCCAACCTACAAAATTAATTGTTGTTGGCTTTTAGGGTTAAAAATTCTGGAACATGTCTAATAATATTATATTTATATAAAAATAAATATTCAAATGTTGGTTTACTTTAAAAGCCTGTGAAATATATTAAAACATGGACTTATAAGAAGACACTAGCATTTTGTCTGCAATTTGATATAATTTTCCTTTTAAAAAATAACTGTGGTTTATGAGTGTAATATTCCAATCAAATTGTAGGTGTGCAAATACTCATACACAGACAGTTTGAAACTGTGTGTTCTGTTACACTCTCAGTTTCTCTCCAAATACCCTAAATACAATTACCAAAGCAAGTGGGTCAGAAAATCTGTCTCTTTTTTTAGGTGACAAATGCTGAATTCATCTGAATATGGGTCGAGTGGTTAAATGCAGGTATTAGTGCCAGGTCAACTAACTGTGCCATCATTACTGGGAGTATCCTAACCTTACATCATCAAGTTCCTCTGAGTTACTGTTCTAGAGCAGTTCCAGAGTGGTACTGGGTACAGGCTGAGGCAGAGAAGTAAGGTCTGAGGGAGGGTTTAGGCATGGGCACGCGTTCAACATCTTAGAGCAAGAATGACACAGAGTGAGGAACAGAATCAAAGCTACTGCATATCACTGTCGCTGAGGCAGGGAACCAAGGAGCAGCTGAGAAGTTCATAGGCAGGAGAAGATGAACCTCAGGCTCAGAAGCTAGGTAGGACCAGGCCAGCTCAGAAAACAAAAATGACATTGAAATCAGACTACACCATGCAATGAAGTCCTCTGTCCTATAAGCTCTACTTCAAATTACTAACATCACCTTTAGGAAGAATGTGGGAACATGGTGATTAATGTCACAGAGAAGCCAAACACTCTTCCATGGCCCCATACATGATATAGCCCTAAATTTTTTCCTACAAGTCCAAACGGAGGACATCAATTTTGCTAATAGAAAACTTCGCCCATTAATATCGCTAATTTACAAAGGATGCTATGTAGCCACTGTAAAATTTGTATGTTCTGCCTTTCTAAATTCAGAAATTGAAGACTGAGAACACAGAACATCCCCATGGAACCAGGTGCACAGCCAGGCACTCAGGACCATAAAGCATCTGTTATAGGATGCCAACCACGTAAGATATTTAAGAATCCATTGAAGTATTTAAATCAATAGCGATCAAAAGTCTACCACTACTCCCAGGTCTCTTTCTGGAGATTTACATCTGGGAGATTTAACAGAATTTTGATGATTATGCCTGGATTTTCTGCTTCAAACAGTAAGTCTTGTAGGATTTGCATTGTAAGCATATAAGGGCAACAGAAATAAAGCCAAGTGTTTATTTCATGAGTTCTTGATGTTTCTGAGAAGGACAGCAAGCTTTCTCCTTGCCTTCCAATATATCCCAGGTGTCAACGTTTCTGTACCCTTTATGGGACTCCATGGAACGCTACACAGTGTCCCACCAAATAAAGACAATAACTGCCCTTTTTAGAGAATAGATTTTGTGTTTTGAAGAACATTCACGCCTCATCCCTGAAAGAAATATTTTCTTCCTACTCCATAGAGCAGAAAACCAGCCAAAAAACCTAGCTGAGTTTCATATCTGGAGAAGCTGGTAGAGCTAAGCCAAGAAGGCTAAGAACGAGGAAGAGGGAAGAGAGAGGGCACCTAGAAATGAGAAATTCTCCAGCGTCCACCCAAGGCGTAGACTCATGAGCACGTTACATAAAAGGTTTAGGACTATCACTTTCTATTTGTGCTAAGGTGCAGTTTTCAAATAATAATGTTTTCTTTAATGATAGGTTCCTTCATTTATTACCAAATATTGTTTGTGTAGTTGATAGATTAGATAACTGATGGAAGAACAAAAATGGGTATCATCTCCCCGATCTGTTGAATTTGAATGAAATACATAATCACAAGTTCCCCAAAAATGCCGCCAAAAGTTTTATTTCCTTTGTATCAATGACAAACAAAATAAACGAACAGCTGAGGAATGTTAAAAAGAAACAAGACTTGACCTGATATGTCAAGGCTACACAGAAAATTGGTTAATACGCAAAAAGATGGAAAAAGAACATTTAAGGGCAGACGAGAAGCAGTGTTTTTATGATAGACCTTTAAAAAAAAAAAACACATGCAATAAAAAGTTTTGACCAGTTATATTGAGCCTTGAGAAAGATTACAGTAATATAATAATTTTTTAAATGTATTACATTTCACTTAGAATTTCATCTTATTCACCTACTGTTAATAAAACACAAAAGAAAATGTTAGTATTTTAGAAAAAAATAAGAAACAAACACATCACAGAGCCCAGTGGTTTATGATTGAGGAAAATAAAGCTTAAATTATTAATGATTGGGCAGAGCTTTTTAGCAGTAAAGTTATAACTGGGCATTACAACACCTGAAAGATGGTTCCATGAATAAATCCTTCAGGACTTCCAGAACCAGAGCTCTATTGCTCAAAGACACCTATTGTTCACTTTTTTTTTTTCACTCAGTGTCTTTGTTTTGAGTACCTCTTTGCATTTGAAGAATACAAGACCTCAAATTGGAGATGTGACTGGAGGATTAGGGATGGGAATGGACAGGAAGACACCATTTAGAAGGAGAAGGTCTAAGAGGAAATAATATATATATAGTATATATATGTAGTATCTATATTTTTATTTATTTATCATTGGCTGGGTTGTTGAAACAATGAAGTATAATTTTCCATCTCAGCATTTACAACGAAAACACATTTGCTGATTTCTTGGGTTCTAATTCCAGATCTTCTATTTAGTTTCTTTGTTTAGAAAAGAATTTCTCCTATTTTAGCTTCAGTTTCTTCTATTGTGTTGTATAAACAACAATCATAGTTCTCTAACAGGGTTATTGGGAGGATTAAATGTATGATAAGAGTTTAGTTCAATGTTCAGAAATTACGTTGCTCAATCTAGAACAAGTGTCAGATCTCCATTCTCCCACCCATTACAAAACCTCTCATGTCTAATAATCTTATCTTTAGGAAAAAATCTATTGATAAATTTATATCACAAAATAAAGACTCTAAGGACAAAAGATTGGCTCCTTAGTTGTAAACTTGTAGTGCTACTGAGATGTGAGGTGTGTGCTTCTGTGTGCGTGTGTTTTTAGGATTGTATAATTCACTTTCCAAGTATCTACTTGCAAGTCTAGTTTTATCTTTTCCACTAAAAAACATAAGTAATGTGTGTGCCTAAAACCTGAAAGGAAAACAATACATTCTTGTTCTTAGTTCTTTGCAATCTAAAGAAAGAAAAATAGAAAAAGAAACTGAAAAAAGAGTGCTATCAAAGATAATGAAGAGAGTAGCAATTGTTTTCACTTCCAGACATCTTGTGTCCACAGATATATAGCACTATACTTCATTTATTCAACGTAAACATATTCATAATACAATATGCCTGTTTCTATTCAAGGCAAAGAGGATGAAAACCAACATAAGACAGGGTCTTTTCTAGGAAGACCTTCAACATTCATAGACAGTCAACTTAATCCACGGATCATTGTACCCGAGGAAGCTTTCCCTCTGGGAAGGCAAGAGATAGCTTGAGAATTTGATCAAATGCCTACTAGACTTCGGTTCCCAGATCTGGCAGAATTGAGTGCCAAGCAAATATTATTTTTATAAAAATCATCTTCCGAAAAGCCAATTCCTGTACAGATTTGATCTGGCGAAATATAAGTATGTTTCAGTCAAGAAATAAATGCCACTGATAGCTTCAAAATTGTGCTTTGTGGGGTACGGGTGAGGGGTGACAATGAGAAAGGACTAAGCTGAAAGTTACTTCCTACTATACTGCTTTTACTCTAGTCCTGTTGGTCTTGTTAAATAACACATAAATCACTTATTCACTGATTTATTCAACAAATGTTGGAGCCATGTATATAAATTAGTACAATGTAATGAGATAAGCACGGTAAAAACATTGTGGTTAGGAAACAAAGAATAAGACCACGGGGGATCCTGGGAAAGCTTGGTCGAGGAAGAGTGTTAAGGAAAATGAGAAATAATATAGTGATCGTTGGTTGAATCTGGAAGCGATGCCATAAATAGTAACAGGATCAAACACCTTCAGGGGAAGTAGAAATGACTTTGTCAGGTTCTGTGGTTTAGACAAAAACAAAAGGTGCTGCCTCCATTAGCAAGGAAGAAAACAACACTTGCTTAGAGATAAGCGAGTCAATGGTAGTGCAACAGTGTTGCAGTTTTCTGAAATGTTGGGGGATGAAAGTTAGATGCTGCAGAGTAGGTAGGGTGAGAAGAAAGGATGTTTTGGAACTGTTACTGTGACCCTTTATGTAGGCACCAAACGTTGCTCTCTCATAAGATGCCAGTTTCCTGGAGATGAGGAAGCAGAGGCCAAAGGAGCTTAAATAATCCGCCCACGGTCAGGAAGTGAGTAGCAGAGCTGCAAAGAGAGCCTAGAATTTTTACCCTTCAAGTGCCTTTGGGTTTTCTGTTTTGTTTAGAGTCCCACAATAATTTACTTTGCCTCTGCACTGTCAATGGAATTGTAATTTCTGATACTGTCCTCTTATTGGGTACTTTCAGGCCCAGTCTGTTATTTAGAGCTTTTTTCCTTGTATAGATAAAATGTCTTTTTGTTTTTGGTTTTCTAACTGAAGCTAAAATATGCTATTTTAGAAAACATATTGCACTAGGACTGTAATGAGATGGTACATTCTGGTGTGTGAATATTTTACCATCACTCCTATGTGCTATACTTTTCATTTATGATGCAATCTCAGTAAACAAAAGGAAAGAAAACTCCTCTAGGCAATAAATTCTTGTCAAGATTAGATAATATGAGTTTATCTCACCTAAATGAGAATGCAGAGTATTTAAACAGTACTCTATTTGGCTTCCCGTTTTTAATGAATTAGCTTTTAGTTCTTTTTTCTATAATGTATTTACTAAAAGCCAATCAGTCCATAGCTTTCCTTTTTCCACAAGTAAACACTTTATAAATCAACTATGTTCTTCCTTTCATAAGTTATCTCCAACTGCTTGTGCCTTTAGTGAAACATTCCTTCAATTTTTTAGGAACAAGAATAAGACTTTCTAAGAACTTTGCTCAAGGGCAAATCTTATTCCCAAATTTGATCAAGTTGAGAAACATATGGAGTTTTGTCACTGAGTATGTAGGAGGAGAAAAAAGTATGCAAAGGGAGGATTACATTCTTTCCATCTTTGCCTGTTTGCCCCTGGGATAGGCCTTGTGAGTTTGTTCACTTGCTCAGAACAAAAAATCAGCCCATATGCTCATCAACAGAGAAGCAAGTCACAGAAGGGAATAAAAATTCCCCTTCTCCTGAGTATCTGACCACATACCTTTCCTGTAATTGAAATCTCTCACTTCAGGAGTTAGGCAAATAACAGAAATAACAGCTGCAGAAACCTAGCACACATACAAAAAATTGGAATGCCTGAAATTAAATAAGAGAGATTTAAGAATTTTTATATTACTAAATTTTCCTAATACAGATTTATTTATTTCTTTCCTTCTTTCTTTTTAATTAAACCCAAACTTTTAATAAAACTTGATAAAGATGTCAGAGGAAAATAATATATGACATGATTTGAGTGGAACATAAATAGACACTATAGCATTCTTAGACATGCCATCGTTCTAAAGAGAGAAGTGTTCACTGCAGAGATGATGAAAGCAATGAGGTTCTTCCACATAGGTGTATCCACAAGCTACTCTGACATCTAAAGAAAGTAAGAAATGTGGCTATTAAAGAGATCGATGTATCAATCTATCTGGATATCTCCATCTATGTGTATATACAGTTGGCCCTTGAACAACATGGGTTTTTTTCACTTCTGTCACCCTTGAGACAGCCAAGCCAACCACCTTTTGCTACTTCTCCTCAATATTGAGAAAAAAACAAAAACCTTTATGATTCTCTACTTCCGCTTAATGAATAGTAAATACGTTTCTCTTTCTTTTAATTTTCTTAGCATTTTCTTTTCTATAGCTTACTTTATTGTAAGAATAGAGTAATAATACAAATAATACAAAATATATTTTAACAAACTGTTTATGTTATAGGTAAGGCTTCTGGTCAATAGTAGGCTATTAGTACTTAAGTTGACCTTTGTTCAAGGGTCAACTGTATACACAGAGATGGTGAGATCCAGATCAGTCAGCAGCCCTCAATATCGAGGTGAGACCTTCCATCAGCAAAAAGAGTGTGACTCATTGAAGGCTCAGATGATTATCATTTTTATAACAAAATATTTTAATTAAGATATGTACATTGGTTGTTAGGCATAATGTTATTGCACACTTAATAACTATAATGTATATAAATATAAATTTTGTATGCACTGGGAAATCAAAAAAGTTCATGTGAACTACTTTATTGCCATATTCATTTTATTGCAGTGGACTGAAACTGAGTCTGAAGTGTCTCTGTGATATGCCTGTACATGGAACAGAGGTTAGAAAAGAAGACCAATGTACCCCCAAAGTCTGGGAAATCAGCAGTGAGTAAGATTTTCTGAAGGAGAGGGGAGTATTACAGAGAGTTCATCCTAGATACATGTGTGGGAATGTCAGAGGAAGAGTGCATGACTCTTTGGAAAATCAAGCATGATAAAAAAAAAAGCATACTTGATTTAAGAATATTTAGGGATGCCAGGTGCGATGGCTCAAGCCTGTAATCCCAGTAATTTGGGAGACTGAGGTGAGAGGATTGCCGGAGCCCAGGGGTTCGAGACCAGCCTGGGCAACTAGCCGGGTGTGATGGTGTGCGACTATAGTTCCAGCTACTTGGAAGCCTGAGGCAGAAGTATCTCCTGAACCCAGCAGGTCAAGGCTGCGGTGGCTGTGAGCATGCCACTGCACTCCAGCTTGGAAGACAGAGTGAGACTCTGACTCAAGAAAAAAAAGAATATTCAGGGAAATTTATCTTTTTCTTTCTATTTTATGTTATTCTTCCATTTTATATTTAGAATATTAGGGCCTTTAGCATATATTGGATCTTATAAATAAGAACTATTATATATACATTTTTTAAAAGTTTGAGAAATGAAGGCATAGCTAATATATAAATAAATGGCTGGCATTTAATTACATAATTCATATGCTGTGCCTAGACTTTTAAAAAATGTTTTGCATGTGTAAATTTACTTCATTTGTATTGCAAAATCCTACAAAATAAATGCTGCCATCTTAAAATTTTTAAATGAGGGGACTCACACACACACACACACACACACACACACACACACACACACACACACCAAAGGCAGACCAAGAAGCTCCTAAGTCATACATCTTGATGTGGCAGAGCTGAGATCTCAGCTCACACTAACTAGCTCTATAGTTGATACTTATGACTATGATATCCGTGGTCCACAAAATGGATGCTCAGGTGCTCCAGACCACCACAGCGAGCTCACATGGCCACCATGGGGTTTTCTTTTTAATTTTTGAGAGAAACAAAGTAATAACTGCAATCTGTGAAGCATCATGTGAATTTCTTGTGTAAGATTGTATACATTTTTCACTTTAGAACACACTGCGCTCCTTTTAATGTAAAGCTATGTTCTCAGGATTTGCCATGATAAAAAAAAAGGATCCTGTGAAAAATCATTGTGAACATCATGTGAGGGTGGTGGCATCCTTTTAATTCTAATTATCTTACTGGTCCACCACATCTGCAGTTATTTCCACCACTGAAATCTTGAACCCCTCAAAGCCATCCATAAACCCCTCAAAGCCATCCATAAGTGTTGGAATTGACTTCTCCCATGAACCATGCATCACTATTGTTTTTAAAGTCATCTAAAATGGTGGATCTTTTCTGTTTTGTCTTTGCTTTTTGTTTTGTTTTTTTTAGTTGTATTCCACACTGCTGCCCAGGCTGGAGTGAAGTGGCATGATCATGGATCAACCTCCTGGACTCAGGTGACCCTTCCATCTCAGCCTCCCAATTAGCTAGGATTAAAGGCAAGTACTACCATACCTGGCTAATAATTTTTTTAAATTTTTAAAAATTTTTTGTAGAGATGAAGTCTTGCTATGTTGCCTAAGCTAGTTTCAAACTCCTAAGCTTAAGTAATCCTCCCACCTCCATCTCCCAAAGTGTTTGGATTGCAGGCATGTGATATAATGTTCCTGCCCTTAAAATGGTGAATCCTTTCCAGAAGGGTTTAAATTTACTTTGCCCGTATCCATCAGAGAATTTTCTATGGCAGCAATAGCATTACAAATTATCCAAGGTTTGAGAAGTTGAAAAGTTGCCAACATGCATACCTATTCCATTAGTAAGTAATTGTGCTTTTTATGAATAATTCTTTTGCAATTTATCATTTTTTCCAGCAGATACAATGTTACTAGGACATAAATATTTATTATTTTTAAAACTTGACAACTTAATAAGTGGAACTGTCAGGTAACTCGTCTGGCCTAGGCGTCAACGCACAAGTTGCTGAGACCCAAGCAGCACCATGAAACAAGAACGTGTAGGAATGTGTGCTCTATGCCAAGAAAGAAACGGGGTAGTAAAATCCTGGATGAAGACATTATCCTCGGAATGGTGAGGAATGCTCCTTATTCTTGGACATAAGTAAATGGGCACAGAACATATCGACATATCGACATTTCCTAGTGAAGAAAAGTTAAAATAGTTTTGTTAATTTGGCCAGGATCTACTCCATGAGTAAGAAATGAAATTTTCTGATGAACATCAGGAGATGGAATTGAACTACGGAACTGATGAAGCTGAAACAGTTTTCATGTTTTAAAGGCATAAAGAATCTCTATCCTGTTATACAACTAAGATTACAATAATTGTTCTATAGGATCTTACCAGTTTGGGTAAGGACATTTTATTGAAACTTTTGGAAAATATATTAAAAATAGAAAAGATAAAAACTATGGTTTTGCTGCTTGTCATGGTAGTTTCTGTTCAGTATGAGACGAGTGCTTTCTGTATAAATATACACGTACACATTTATTCTGTTCAAATCAATAAGCAAAGAAAAGTTAGATTTTGTGAAATGAATACAGGCTGGCTCTTTAAAGAGGTACCTACAGATGCTGTGTTAAGATGTACTGGGTAAATACATATTTCAAAATTTATTTTAATTTGGCTACTCTGTCAAAATATCCCTTGACACTCTCCTTACCCACCCTTTGCCTGAGACTGTCAGCAACCTGACAAGGTGCAGTCTTCTTCCTCCTGTTGGTCTATTTTGAGACTTGAGAAATGCCAGGGAGAATTAGAAGCAGACACCAAAAATAGCTATTCAACGGAAAAGAGCCAGTGTTCAGAAGAAATTATATGAGGACATTGAAGATAAAATGTCTTAGGCATAAAAGTAAGATTAAGTTCCATTTAAAATAAAAACTTCAGCCAATGACTTGGCCACATGCCCTTTCTGGATCTTCTAATGGTTTTTTCAATATTTTTGTGTTGTCGTCTATAAGGAATACAGTTCACATTCTTTAAGTGAGCAAACAGAACATTTGCCTGTTTGACCCTAAACTGTCACTCCAACTATTGGTATTGGGAAAAATGTGGAGGGAGTATTGGATTCAAAATCATGTCTACTAGATGAATAGATATGCTAGATCAAGTTGTATCATATTCTTGGATCTCACGCTGTTTACGATTTAAAGGAAAATCATAAGATTATGGCTTCTAGAAGGAAGAATTAGATAGTGTGTGTGTGTGTGTGTGTGTGTGTGTGTGTATACAGAGAGAGAGAGAGAGAGAGAGAGACAGAGAGAGAGACTCAATGTAAGAAGATCTCCAAAGTTAGAGAGAAGAAGGCAGCCCGGCTGCAGATCTCAGGACACAACAGCGAGTTCCCAGGTTTCCTTTTTGGCTAATATTGAAAGGTGCAGGAAGCCACCAGAGGGGCGGCTCCCCAAACGGCGCTGACACACAGGACAACAAAGGCCCTCGGTGCGGCCTCTGCGAGCACAACTCCCCACGCACACCAATTTCAAACCTCCCTCGCGGTCGATTTCAAACCGTCCCGGGCGTCAATTTCAATCTCGCGAGCCTCCAATCAGTAGCCAGCCTTGTGATGCGTCCAATAGGATCATAACCCGGCGTTGGCCCCACCCTGCTCCCATGCAGCTCCTCCAATAGGAGCAGAGCACGGCCCCTTCCGGCCCCTGCCGGGCGGATAAATACAGCCCTCTCCCGCAACTCTCTCTCCTGGTTTCTCTTTCTCTCTCTCTCTCTGGGTCTCTCTTTCTGTCTCTCTCTGTCGCTCTCTCCCTCTCTGCAGCTCTCCCCCCGCCTCTCTCCCACTTCCTCTCGCTCTCTCCACAGACCCTTTCCCTTTTCCCCTGTAACAGCCCCTTGAATAAATCTCTTGGTCCTGGCCAGGTGTGGAGTCATTACTGGCACCAAACTTCTTACAAATATAGCCCAGACATGAAGTGGAGCAGCTGGCAACCAAGTAATACAACAGGGCACAGACCAAAACGCCCAACAAATGCCAGTTCTGTATAGCCAAAGAACCAGCAAGAAAGGCAGTCTAAAAAGACAGAAACTTTTAGGCAGGAGCCACTCCACAACAGCCAAATACTACAAAACATTGTGCCCCCTCCCCTCAGATAAGAAAAGCTGAATGAGGGGGCAGACTAGACTTTCACTCTTACTAGACTGCAATAAGGCATTCCCAACTGCACCAGGGTGGCTCGAGAGAAGGTTAAATAGAAAGCAAGACTTTTCATCTCTGCTGGGAGTCATGTACCACTCCGCTTTTGGTGTCAGTGAAGATTATGTGGGTCACTGGACTTTATTTCACATCAAACAGTAATAAGGCAATGCTCTCACTCCATGTGAGGATGGCATTTGAAAAGACCTTGTGGAGAGTCAAGAGCTTCCCCACAGTCTGGTGATAGGAAAGCTAGCCCCATGGTGTCAATTAAGGCTGCATAGGAAAAAGTAATACAGTACTCTGGGCCTTCCCAACCAGGGTAGTATCAGTAATGGCCTAGTGGGGAGCTAGAATTCCCACCTTCCACCAGACATAATAAGAAATACATATCCCATGCTCAGGGGTCATTGAAAGCTAACTGGAGAACCTGGAATTCTCTTCTCACCTGGAAGAACCAAGAAAGCATCCACACTTCCCCTGCTGGTGTGGTATTAGAAAATGCCATGGAGATAAGATAGACAAGGGGGACTTCACCAAACTGAAAAGCTTCTACAAAGCAAAAGAAACTATCCAGAGAGCAGGGAGAGAGCCCACAGAATGGGAAAAAATATTTGCCAACTGTATATCTGACAGAGGCTTAACATCCAGGATCTACAAGGAGCTCAAACTTGTCAAAAGGAAAAAAACAGCCTTATCAAAAAGTGTGAAAAAGACATGAACAGACACTTCACAAAAGAAGATATATGAGCAGCCAACAGACACATGAAAAAATGCTCAGCCTCACTCATCATCAGAGAAATGCAAATCAAAACCATGCAGAAATACCACCTAACTCCAGTAAGAATGCCATCATTAGGAAAACAAAAACAACAGATGCTAGCGAGGATGTGGAGGAAAGGGAATGCATCTACACTGTTGGAGGGAGTACACACTCATTCAACCCTTATGGAAAACAGTGTGGCGAATCCTGAAAGAGCTAGTAAATTGACCTTCTGTATGACCCAGTGATCTCCCTACTGGGGATATACCCAGAGGAACTCAAATTGTTCTACAAAAAATGATACCTGTGCATGCATGTTTATTGCAGCACTGTTCACAATAGCGAAAACGTGAAACCAACCATGCTGCCCGTCGAAGCCAGACCAGATAAGGAAAAGGCGGTACGTATGCATGATAAACTATTACACAGTCATACAGAAGGAAAAATCTATGAACTTCACAGCAGCTTGGATGGATTTGGAGTCTGTCATCCTCAGTGATCTATCACAGAAACAAAGAACTGAGCACCACATGTGCTCGCTCGTAAGTGGATCCTGAACAGCTATCGGAAAACTGCAAGAGAAGATTGGGAGCAGCAAGACTGCTAGGGAAGAAGGGACACAGGAAATCAGTAAAAGTACCTGATCCTGGTCCAGGTGAAGTGAGGGTCTGGGAGGCCCAAAATGCATCTCTTCCTAGACCGCTTATGTACCCAGTCCCGACTTGTGTGCACATCTTTAAAATGAAAATACATACATAAATAAAATGAAATAAGAAATAATTATAAAAAAGAAATACGGCATGAATGCATAAAACATGTGTAGATACTAGTCTATTTTATCATTTGCTTCCATAAAATATATACAAATCTATTATTAAAAGTTACAATTTATCAAAACTTACGTACAAAAACACACACTGTACATAATGCCACTCATAGCTGAGAGAAATGGAAACGAATGTGAATAGGTCATATTAAATCATAACTGCAAAAATTAACTGTCCGAACTACTTCAGCAATTTTGTCACCACCTCCTGTTGCTATTGTCATGTTCTCAAATCTTCCTGGTATCTGCTTAAGACATCATGTGATGCTGATTATCTACATGCCAGCAGTTCATCTCCCTGGTAAATTGCATATTGCAGTCAAAAAGTGATCTCTTTCAGTTCTTGCGTATTTTTCATCATGCTTAGTGCAACAGCATAAACCTTGGATAACACCACGGAACTCATATGAAGTACCACTCGTGATGCTGGAGGTGCTCCCAATAGGTAGAGAAGAGTCAAGGCATTACAAGAAAAAGTTGAAATGCTTAGTTATGTACCATGGATTGAGGTCTTTATCTGCAGTTTCCCACCATTTCAAGATAAATGAATCCAGCCTGAGTATCATTAAAAAAAAAAGGGAAGAAGAAATTCATGAGCCTGTTGCCTCAGCTACACCACTGGGTGCAAAATCCTTGTACTTTTTCTGAAATACCTTTTAATATCATATTTAAAACGAAGATTTCATGTGGGAGCAGAATTGCTAGGAGATAAACATAGCTATATTATAATTTGTGGGGGGAAAAACGAAGTTATCATATAACAACTTAAACCAAAAGAAAGGTGAAGGATCTTAAATTGAAGAATTTAATCTAAAGTAATGTCCGATAAATTTTAGAAAGTGGTTTGACTTTTAAAAAATCAAGATAACAGGAGAAGCAGCTTTGGCTGAACAAGAGACAGCAGACAAGTTTCCAGATGCCATTAGGGAAATTATCAAGGAGAAAGAATATCTACCTGAACATATTTTTAATGTAGATGAAAGTACACTATTCTGGGGGGGAAATGTACACAAGGGACATTTATTAGTAAAGAAGAGAGGTGAGCATGAAAATTTAAGGAGGGAAGGACAGACCAACTCTACAGTTTTATGCAAACGCAATCAAGTGGATGATGAGGACTACTCTTATCTGTAAAGTTACTAAACCCTGAGTCTTGAAAGAAAAAGGCAAATGACCAGCTGCCAGGCGTTTGGTTCTACAAGATGAGGGCCTGAACCCCAAGTTCCCCCACCCTTTTATTTATTTGTTTATTTAACTGCTTTCATTGCTTCTTTGTCCCTGAAATCAGAAAGTACCTTGTCAGTAAGAAAATGCCTTTTAAAGTTGTTTTGATATTGGACAATGCCCCTGGCTATACAGAACCCAATGAGTTCATCATTGAACGTATCAAAGCGGTCTACTTGCCCACAAACATTATCTTGAACTCAGTCTCTAAATCAGGCAGTCATAGCCTGATCATAAGCTCATCACACAGTATTCTACGGAAAGCATTGCCAATGCTATGGAAAAGAACCCCAATAGAGAGAATATCTTGAAAATCTGGAAACATTGCACCATTAAAGATGCCACAGCTGCTATAGAAAAAGCCATGAAGGCCATCGAGCCTGAAACAATAAATACCTGCTGGAGAAAGCAGCGTCCAAATGTTGTGCATGACCTCAGAGTCCAAATGTTGTGCATGACCTCTTGATAGACAGCAAAGTCTATCAAGAAAGTCATAAAAGAGATTGCGGATCTAGCAAAAAATGCATGTTGTGGAGAAAGAGAAGGGTTCCAAGGTATGGATCTTGGAGAAATTCAAGAGCGGACACATATGGCGCTAGAAAAATTAACAGAAGATGACAGGATGAAGATGAGTGCTTCCGAGTCAGTGTCAGACGGTGAGGGAAAAGATGTAGAAGGAGCAATGCCAGAAGGCAAATTAACCTTAGACAATCTGGTAAAACGGTTTCTAGTATTCGAGACTGCTTTTGGCTTCTTGAACAACATGGACCCTTCCATGATCCAGGTACTGAAACGATGGAAGAAGGATTGGTGCCGTGTGAAAATGTTTACAGGAAAATTAAAAGGCAAAGCACCAAACAGAAATTATGTTGTGTTTTCCTCCAGGTATGCCAAGTGTCCCTGCCTTTCCTACCGACCTTTCTACTTCCTCCACTCCTGCCTCTGCCACCGGGGCATGGGACTCTCAACCCTTAATCTTCTACTCCTTCCTCAGTTTCAGCCTACTCAACATAAAGAGGAGGAGAATGAAGACATTTATGATTATCTACTTCCACTTAATGAGTATTAAATATATTCTCTCTTCCTTGTGGTTTTAAATATGTTTTCTATAGCTTACTTTATTATAAGAAAACAGTATGTATAACATACAGAATATGTGCTCATGGGCTGTTTAGTTATCGGCAAAACTTCTGTTCAATAGTAAGCTATTAGTAGTTAGGATTTTGAGGAGTCATAAAGTTACATGTGAATTTTTGGCTCCACAGGGGATCAGTGCCCATAACCCCCATGTTGTTCAAGGAATAGCTGTATATACATATATACATTCTAAAAAAAAGTCACTAAAAAAATATACAAAGAGGTATACTAATTAAAAAACTATTGATAAAGTAGAATTCGAAAAAAAAAGTTCAAGTAACCCACAGGTAGAAAAGAAAAATAAAACAGAAATTAAAAAAAAACATATAATGGCCGACTTCAAAACTAGTATATCCATTGCTTAGTCGTCTTAATAAATCAATTGAAAGACAGTCATTGGCAAATTGGATTGAAAACATGGCAATCTAATTTTTTTGTTTGTATTTCTTCATAATCCTAAATTTGTAAGCACTAAACCATTCAGCTACTTCTTATATGAAACAAAACGTAATGACATTGAAAGAAGAAATGGAAAAATTCATAATTAGAATTGTTCAACTCTCCTTCCCTAATAATTGATAGAACAAACAAAATCAGCAAATGTAAGTAAGAACCCAATCAACCAACAGGAGCTATTTAACATTTATAGAATTCTCCATCCAACAGCTAAAGAATAAACATCCATTTTCAACTCACAAAACATAAACCAAGATAGACAAAAAACTTCAAACAAATTTTAAAACATTGAAATCATACAGAGTGTATTTTCTGACTAAGAGGATCAAACTAAAAATCAATAACAAAGATAATAAGAAAATACTCAAACATTGAGAAACCAGATGACATTCTAAAAAATAATCTGTGAGTGAAAAAACACAACTCAAGGGAAACTAAAACACATGAAACAAATTGAAGATGGATAAAGAAACATTATATCAAAATTTGTATGACACAACTAAAGCAATGCAAAAGAGGGACTTTATAGAACTAGATGCTTATATTAGAAAATTGAAAAGTTCTCAAATAGATAACCTACCTGCGCACACTGACAACTGAGACAAAAAAAAGAGAAAAATAAACGCAAATCAAGAAAAATAATGGAAATAATATAGGAAGAGAAGATACCAACACTGTTGAAAATAATATTAAAAAGTAAATGTTTAAAGTTAATTGTTAGAGAAGAACAATGAAATTGACAAACTTGTTGCAAGACTGACAAAGAAAAAAAAAGAAAAGACACAAATAAACCCAGCAGAATCAAAAGAGAAATAAGGGATTAGTATAAACATAGTTACACACATACATTTGACAGCTTTAGATACGATAGATCAATTCTTCAAAAAGCACAAACTACTACAACTCACTCAATATAAAGCAAATATTTTGAATAGCCCTACACCTAAGAACAAATTGAATTTGCAATTTAAAAGCTCTTTCCCCCATAAAAACAGGCACAGACAATATTACTTACTATTGGATTCTACCAAACATTAAAAGAAGAATTAACATCCATTCTATACATTCTCTTCCAGAAAACTGAAAAGGTTGGAAGACTTTCCAATTTATATTATCAAGTTAATATTACTTTTATATTAAGCCTAGACAAATCCAGGAAGTGAGAAGAAAGAAAAATAAGAAAAAATTGAGATTAATGTCCTTATAAATTTAGATGCAAACATTATTGAAAATATTAACATAGACAAGCAATTTGTAAAAGAATGATATATAATTATCAAATGAGGCTTATTCAAATAATGCAACCTGGGTTGATACTTACAAATCAATATAATCAACCATATTAACAACTTAATAAAGAAAAAGACATGATCATATTAAGTAATACACAAAAGCATTTGACATAATCCAATGCCTATACATGATTTTTAAAAAACTCACAGAAAAGCTACAATAGAGTAAAACTATCAACTTGATGAGTTGTATCTACAAAAAACCTATAGCTAATCTTACACTTAAAGGTTTAAGACTGAATACTTTTCCCATAATTTGGGGAAGAAAGAAGGAATGCCTGCTCGCACCACTCTTATTTAGCATATTGCTAGAAGTTCTAACTAATGCACAAAGGCATGAAAGAAAATAAAAAGCATAAAGTTAGGAATAGCAGAAGTACCATTCTGACTATTTGCAGATAACACATAGAAAATCCTCCCAAATTAAAAAAAAATCCTCAAATAAAAAAGTAATTTCAGCAAGGTACCAGGATGCAAGATTAACAGGAAAATCAATTATTATCATATAAAATATACAACAAAATGCATAAATACTGAAATCAAAAATAGAATATAATTTTCATTGATCCAAAACTGACTAAACTCTTAGGTATACATGTAACAAAAGATGTAAAAAATGTATATCATGAAAACTATAGCACGGAGATGAAATAAATCCTGAAGATCTAAATAAATGGATATATATATATAATATATATTATATATAAAATATAATATATATAATATATATATTTGCTCAGGATTGGACAACTGGACAAAGTAAAGATGCCAATTCTCATAAAACTGATACATATTTAATGCGTCATATCAAAATTGCAAAAAGATATTTGTAGATCTATACAAAATTATTTTAAAATTTATATAGAAAGGGAACTAGAAAAGCTAAAACAGCCAGGCTCGGTGGCTCAGCCTATAATCCCACGCTTTGGGAGGCTGAGGTGAGTGGATTGCTTGAGCCCACGGATTCGAGACCCACCTGGGCAACTTGGCGAGACCTTGTCTCTACAATAAATCAAAAATTAGCCCGGCGTGGCAGCGTGTACCTGTAGCTCTGGCTACTTGGAAGGCTGAGGCGAAGGTTCGCCAGAGCCCAGCAGGTGAGGCTGCGGTAGTTGGAAGCTGCCACTGCACTCCAGTCTGGGCGACTGAGTGAGACTCCAATTCCAAAAAAAAGAAAAGAAAAGCTAAAACAATTTTGAAAATGGAGAATGGAATAGAAAGAATATTTATCACATGGCTAGTGTAATCAGAAATGTGGGATATTGGCAAAGGGGTGCACATGCAGATTAGTAGAGCAGGATGAGGACCCCAGAAATAGGCCCTTTCAAGCATACTCAAGTGATTTCAGACAAAGTACTAAAGCAATTTGATAGAGGAAGGAGGAAGTGGAGACTTTTCAGCAAATGATATTGAAGCAATTCCGTAGACCAAAAAACCTCTGCCTAACCACTCTGCTGTATATAAAAATTAACCAGAAGCGCATCATGGACTTAATTTAGAACATAAAACTATGTAACATTTGGGAAACATACACACACACATATGTACACACACAATGAATGATAATTTTTAGACTTGACAACAAAAGTCGATAAATTTTAATAACTGAATTTCATCCGAATTTAAAATTTCTGCTGTGTGAAGAAGTATTAAGTATTAAGAGAACAAAAAGTCAAACCATATATATGACAAAGCTAGTATCTAGAGTTTATAAAGATCTCTCAAAACTCAACGGTAAAAAACAAACATCCAATTACACATTAGGCAAAATATTAACTAAAAAGGATGTATAGATCTCAGAAAAACACATGAACTCTGTTAAACATCATTAGCCACTGGATAACTGTGAATTAAACCACAATGATAAAAGGATTAATAAAATAAGAATCAAATATATATGTGCCTGTGCTTGTGTGTGTACAAACAATTCCAAATGCTGGTGAGTATGCAGCCAAACTAAATCACTCATACATTTTTTATGAAAATGTAAAATGATACAGACACTCTGATAAACAACTTGCCATTTTCTTTTTAAAAAAAAGTGGTGGGGGCAATGGCTCAAACCTGTAATCCCAGCACTGTGGGAGTCCGAGGCGAGAGGACTGCCTGAGCCCAAGGGTTCGAGACTTACCTGGGCAATTTGGTGGAATCTCGTCTCTACAATAAATCAAAAAATTAGCTGGGCATGGTAGTGCGCGCCTATAGTATCGGCTACTTGGAAGGCTGAGGCAGAAGGTTCACCTGAGCCCAGTGACTCTATGCTGGAGTGTGAACTTCACACTAGCCTGGGAGACAGAGTGAGACCCTGACTCAAAAAAAACCCAAAAAAACAAAAAACTAAATATGCAGCTACCTATCATTGGACCCAGCAATTGAAATTCTGTTTGTTTATTCAGGGAAAACAAAAACTTAAGGGCTACAAAAATCTTGTACACAAATGTTCATAGTACCTTTGTTTGGAATTTCCTAGAAACTGGAAACAATTTAGATATCCTTTTAATAAAGGAATGTTTAAGCAAATTATGATATATTCATAGCACAGAATACTATGTAAGATTTAAAAAGAACGAGCTACTGATATGGTCAACAATTTGGATGACTCTCTAGAGAATTATGCTGAGAAAAAAAGCGCATCTCAAATTTATCATAAACAGTATGGTTCTGTTGGCATAACATTTTGAAAATGTTGTATAAATGAAAAATGACAAAATGATGAAATGGAGAACAGGTTATTGGTTGCCAAGTATTAAGGAGAGATGGGTTGTGAGGGGGGTGAATGTGGCTATAAAAAGAGGGCATGAGAGATCCAGTGGTGATGGGTTTGTTCTGCACCCAGATTGTATCAATGTTCATATCCAGGTTGTGTATCGCAGTATAGGTTTGTCAATTGCTGCTGTTGGGGAAATTGGGTAATAGATCTTTTTGTATTATTTATTAACTCTACAATTAAATCAAACTAAAAATTATTTTGCTTTAAAGAAGATAATGTCTACTCTCCAGATTTGTTGTCAGAATGAAATACTAGGTTTGAAGATATCTGTTGGATGTATAGCACTTAATAATAAACATTCAGTGTACCTGATTTTCTTACATTTTTGCCCCTTCCACTCCTCTTTGGATGTCTTAGGCTTCTTGCAGACTAAATGTGTCCTCCATTTGGCTATATCAAGTTCTTCCCAACTTCTCAGCTTTGATGTGCTTATCAGTTTGGACACCTCCGGGAAAAGGACCTGTCCTGTTCCATGCTAATGCCTCAGGAATAGCACTGATTCTGTGTACAGACAGCACAGGTGATTCCCACGGTTGTTAAAACTGGAGATTAGTTGTTGATGGCATCTTTGGTATCCAAAGAAGAGAGACACAAAGACATGGGTCTCACCTTCCTAATCACCTTGCTCCCCTGTAATGTTCTTGAGCACAAAGGACAGACAAAGGAGCTAAGAGCCCTCTTGCTAATGGTCTCAGGATTCCAGAAGACCTACGAGTTGGAGCCCAAGTCTCAGGCTCCAAGCCATAGGCAGGGGTTGACCCCACAACCTTCCCTGGCCACACCCACACCTTCATATCAGCAGCTTAAACTTGGCAATTAAAGATTAACCATATCTTGTACCCATTAGGGGCCCTAGAAGCCTCTACTTTGTAGCTCCAAGTGTTAACTTAAAATGAGTTCCATCGACAAATAAGCAATCATTTCCACAGAGAAACTGTCATGAGGCACAAGTCAAACAAAACCAAGGATGAATGTTGCCTTTGTTCCTCCTAAACTTAGAAGATCAGCCAGTTGAAGGAGGTCAAGGAGAGGAAAAGGGGCTACGACTGCCCACTGCTCCTGGCCACAGGAGGGAGGTTCTTTTGGCAGCTGGTGGAAACCCATTCTTCTTCTCCCATCTGCATTTTATTTTTTTGCCACCTAAGGTAAATCTTCTCTCTGCCCCTTTTCTCCACGATGAATCATCTGTTGGCTCAGGGTAACTTTCCTTCAAATGGCAGAATGTGGCAGCTACACTTGAACACAGGGGACATGGCGTCCTTCTCCGTATTGTGTTGTAGAACAGTTTTTTCTCTCCTGCACACCGCAGGCCTTCTGTCTTCAGAACCTACTCCAGGGCCCAAGGGCAGAACAACCCAGGTCCTTCTAAGCAGCCAACTATATGTCATGGGAGAAAAAAATGGTAGTATCTCTAACCTGTCTCTTCTTTCACCCGAGAGACCTTCAACCCCTTCATTCCACTCCAGACAACCGGCACCAGATCTTTCTAGATGTGGTAGTATCAGGGAATTTTATCCCTGAAGTTGAATGAGCTAACCAGTCATGAACTGCCCCAGAGATAAAGGAAATTACCAAATAAGGTGTTGAGAGGCCGTTAAAGAATTTGACATCTTCTTGGAATACTGTGGTTTCTGTTTTGGCTAAGGCTTTTTCGTCAGCCAAGGGTAGATGTTTCATTCCCCTGGGTCCCCGTGGGCTAGGAACATAGGTGAAGCCAAAGAGTCACATGAAGGAAGAGGCAGGATCACACCACTACACCCCTATGATCCCATGTGGACCCCAAGCATCCAAACACCCTTTCCCAGACAATGACACGCTGCTGCTCCTTTATATGCCATATGAGAAGTCATCAAACTCCCATTTATTAATAGGGGACGGCTCCATGTGTTTCCCAGAGCTCTAGAGTCGATGTTTGCTTACATTTCAAAGTAATAGAGTCATTCATTTCCTTTATAGCTGCCCAGCAATTTTAGGCAACATTTTTATGTCTTCACTCTTGTGAAGACATCAGTGCTTTTATTCAACACACACCAGGGCTCAGGAAGGCAAGCCGACCCTTTACAGCAACCATCGGGGAAATTACTGAGTTTGATAGATTTGGGTTCTTTTCCTCCACTTCAGTTCATACTTTCTATTTGAAAAAAAAACCAAATGGACTTAGAACACATGCTGAGAAGCCAAAAGGAAGCTTGCTGAAAGGACAAGAAAGGCAATCTTCTTGATTTTATTAAGGGGCACACTAGAGAAGATACTAGCAATTCAGAAATGGAAGAAATGTACAACGTCCCAATGCGGGTGATGTTTCTCTCTCAGCTGTTACCACCAGTGTAGTGTTCTCCATCTGGATTTCTGAATGGGACTTCTAAAATGCAAATTCCACATGTCAATGCTTTCATTAAAATCCATCAAGGATTGGTTTTGAGGCCTGCAAAATAAACCGCATTGCATTCAAAGTTTTTTTCCCTTCTGGAACCTGCTGTCTTTTTCAGCCATCAGTCAGAGCTTTGCTCTTATCCTGCCATCCCAATTATTAACATAAATAAGCCCTAACAATGTAGATCACTGCATCTTTGCACTCATGGTGCTATCTTCTTGAATGGCCCATCTTTATCTCTGGCGTCCTGTCATGAGGGCTGAGTTCGAACTTGGTGCATTCCCTTCCATGAATGCACTGTGGGCTAGTGGTTTGCAGGGGTGGGATTGTTTGTAGGAACTCACAGGGTAGAGACTTGATGGCTGAGCTCAGTTGTCTTATTTTCACTTTCAGGCTAATATTCTGTATTTATACTTATCTGTGATATGACATTCTAATCCAGGCTCGATATGAATGTGTGACAATTGACCACATGAGAGTTCAAATTCTATGAAAAGTTGATAACGTAGTACCTTCGCCAAACACGTAGAATGCCAAAGTGCGTGTTCTTTGTGTGCAGTCTTGATTGGTTGTTATGAATACAACAGTCAATACATGACAGATGAATGTCTAATCTTGGGAAGCTTTTATTTCATCAGCAGAATGGAAATAAGTAAACAAACAAATGCACTTTTGTAATGCGGTCAATTATAAGAAATAGAGTGTCTGGAAATAAGAAGACGTAGGTGTAGGGAGCCACTGTAGATTGCACTGACCCCACACTCTCCTGCAAATGAGAATATAGCTTGTCCTCCAGGGTCGTCGTCAAGGGCTGACTCACTTCCTCGGCGCCTGCTTCAGTATCTCCTCTCTTGAACCTATATTCCTTCTGCTCCAATTTAAGTCATTCCCTTGGGTTATCCCTTTGAGAACCTGAGTTCTGAAAGATTCAAAGGACGTGGGGACTCTTAGAAAGTTCAGGAAAAAGGTTGAAGAATGAAGCTTGTCCAATTTAAACTATAGTAGAATTTGGGAGTAAGCAGAAAGCAAGTATATGGTTGGCAAGGGACCAGAGTGCTGGGGCCAGCACCTCCCCGTCATCTCGCCGGCATCATCTCCAAACACTTAATCATGCCTGATTGTGATGTCACTATTTACAGGTCTCATTTTTACACATGTGGTATTCTATTTCCTTACAAGGATTACATTAAGAACACCTGCTAATCATCTGCTTCAGCTAATTTAAAAGAAAAGAATTCTAATTGTACTTTTACATTTTCTAATGAGGTAAGTATGATGAGTTTTAATTAATGTCTTAATTAGATGCCATTATCTACTCCCAGCACCGGTACAGTCTTTCAAACCAGGCCTTGATTACCACCTCAATATGTGTTCTGTTGTCCTCTTATTATCTTCTGATTTTTCAAAAAACAAGACCTGGTATCTTTATCTATTTAGGAAAAGCTTCTCTGCAGCAAAATTTTGCCACTTGTGAGTCATATTTTCGGACTGTGGTTTCTACTGCCGCCCAATCTCCCTTTTCCGTGTGCCTCCTTGTGGCCTGAGACCCCAATCCTAGCAGTCCATATGGACTTCGCAGAGCCTCCTGTCTCTTCCGGCAACCCCACTGACTGTGCGGGATATTCCCTCTGTCCTTAGGTGTCTACCGAAAGCACAACAGATTATAGACTGACCATAAAGATGAAAAAAAGAGGTTAAGTACAGAATCCGAGCTGGGAAACCTCCAGGAAACAAGTCCACAAACCCCCTTAGCCCAAAGTTGCAGAACGGTAGGAAAATATCAAGTTGAACTACTCTGCAGCATCCTTTTCAACACAACCTTGACAGTGAAAGCACAGGAAGCCTGAGAGGCAGGCAGAAGGAAAGTTGGGGACATCATCCTGTGCAGAAACACGTGATTGTGCATGCCCCATGAGAGGCCTGGGAAATAATCTCTTATGGATTTGGGCGCTTAGGACTGATTCCTCCACCGAATGAAAAAGAAAATGACTTTCTGCACATTTTGTACACATCGTTTGAAGGAGATAAAATCTTATTTTATGCAATGACGAGGACCATGGGGTCAGAGAAGAATCAGGCTGAGGCTGCAAAGAGAAAGGAGGCTGCAGAGTGCTGTGATGTGTAAAATGTATACAGAAAACATGCTGTCCTTGGGAAGCATGTGGTTAACTAGTGTCTCACTTTAATCCTTTCCTCTATCCAGTGTGACTTTCAAGATAAAGATGACTAGAGCAACACAACTGTATTTTGCAGTCTCTTTTTTAGCTGGAGATCCAAGTTTGATTTGGATTCGGCCCATCAGATACTCTTACAGATATTTTTTCCCTCGGGCATTTCATAAGAGGGTGGCTTCATAACCCTGGAAATGGCTTCCTGACTGGGACGATGCACGATCCCAACTGCGGTGACATCTATAACTGCCTGAGCTTTTCTCATCAGAGAATAGGCAGCAGCAACCTTGGCAGCCCTGGTTGGTGGTATGTCTTCGGGAGTAATACGTAGAAGCTCAATTTAGGGTCTGTTTTTAAATTTCGTAATTCGTTGTGAGCAATGTGGTGCCCAGTATTAAACCTTTTCCAACTTAAACTGATTAAAATATATCCCCTGGACTGAGGTGTTACAAGAAAAGTTTTAGACCCATTCCCTTAGTCTTTTTTAGTTAGTTATTACGATAGGGATGCTCTCTCATGGTGTAATTCTCACAAACTTAAGGTGGTTAGTTCTTCTGATATCTTAGGGGAGAATTTATACTTTAAAATGGACTTCTGGAGACAAAGTCTGTAATCACAGAAGGAAAAAATGTGGATAGTAAGTTCTTAGTAGGTAAGGATATACTTTTGGTCTGAGAACCATTATCTGGATTTTCTCCATACCGCTAGCTATAAGTTAATTATTTCATCCATATTTGAGATAGTTCAAAGTGCTAAAATGACTATTTTTATTATGAAATATTTCAAACATAAAATGTATGAGTGTACAAGCCCTGGATACTCATATATGACACCCATAATTTCAAGTTAATATCACCACCGACTCCTCCCAACTTTGGTTATTTGAAAGAAACTCTCAGATCATGTCAGCATGTATTCCTAAAAGATGAGAATTTTTTTCTTTTAAATATTCATGTTAATATGACCAAATCTATAAATAAATTTCCAATACATATTTAACATCATAAAGGATTTAGATAGTATTTAATTCTCCCGACTATTATTCTTTTTGAAAGTTTGCTTGTTTAAATTTGGGTTTCAAACACACGGCAAATGACTGATCAGTCTCTTAGTTTCCATTTGAATTACTGAATTCTCATCAACCTCTGATTATTTTCTCCTTCCAATTGTTTGCTAAAGAAACTAGGTACTTGACTTACAAAGTTTCCAGTCTTCTCCCTGGTTTCATTGAACATGTTCTCTGTTCCCAGTATTTCTGGTAAATTGATTCTTTACATTTTGAAGGCTTTATACAGCTTTTAACAAGAGTAATTCATAGGTAGGTTGTATATTTTCATTAGAAATCACACACTATCTAGTTGACTGTCTTAGAAGTGATTTGGGCAGCTATTAATGATCATTGTCCAGATCTATTAATTTACTGGGAGTTCAGAATGAGGTATCCTATTTTGTCAGGTTTTTTTCTCATTAGCTTGAATATTTTTGTAGTAAAAAGTCTTCATTCTCTATTTGGGTACCTCAGAGTGTGGTACGTGTAGGAAAGGGAAAATAAGATTCTTTTACTTCTTTACATATCAAATTTTAAGTTATGATTTATTTTCCTGGTATCTTCCAAATGAATTAATATATGTGCATCAGTATCTTTAATATTTATCATCATTGGTGCCCAAACTGTTCCACAGTTAGCCAGTGTTATTCTTTTTCTAGTTGACAATTGAGATATTTTAATAAAATATTGTTGGTCTATGATAGCTTCCCTGTTATTTGATAAGACTAGAGATTCTGAGTTCATCTTTTACTTTTCCCAGTTTAGTCTTTTCTCCAAAAAACCTTGGTTCCTTTCCCCAGGAAATGATATTTAAGAGCACAAATCATGAGTGTTGGAGGCGCTCATTTCCTTTGGCTTGGTATTTCTTCATATACTTTTTCCATAAAAGAGCTTGAAAATATGTATTTATTTTTAGAGCTAAAATGCATCACAAGTTGATGTTGTTATTTCCAATTCAAATTCAAGAATGCGTGATCTTTACTTGGCCTCAGAGAACTCACCAGTCACCTTTATTATCCTGGTCCTCAGTGACACCAAGAAAATCACTCATTGCTTTAGCCCATAGTACATACTCAGTGGTTTCAGGATAATGATACCAACATCACCTTCAACGTTATGACTAAGCACATAAAACAGAGTTGTGTCTTATTTTGTTATACAGTTCTCTTTCTCCTTATGGTATTATCCAATAGTATGGTAGTAATGATTCCTCTTGGTTTAATAACTCACCAACTTGATACACTTAAGTGTCTTTGTTTCATTTTCTTATTTCTCAGGATTTTTTTTATTTTAAAATTACCTAAACTATTGATATGTTTATAGATACAAAGTTAAATCTGTCAAGCTTTATACATTCAGAGAAGTCTAGCTTCTATTTCTGTCCCCTCCACCATTTTTCCTTCTTGCCCTCAAAGTTACATTTCTGTTCAAGTTTATAGTGTAAGCTTTCATTGTTTTTCTTGTCACGTAAACATGTTATGTGTGTGTGTGTGTGTGTTTGTATGTAGTATATATACACACATACTTAAGCACTAGTAAATTATTTTATTTAGTTATAGTAAACTATATATTTTTTCTCCACTCTGTTTTCTTCTGAATTATATTATATTCAGGACCTGTTGCACAATAACTTATAGAAGCATTCCCTATTCCTTTTTATAACTATCTATTTGTAATTCGGCCAGAGTTTATTCGATCAACCTCCTAATAATGGATGTTTCAGTTGTTTTAATCTTTTAGTATTACAAATAAATTTTCTATGCACACATTCCTTGTGCATATCCCTGGCAACAGAGTCTTAAAACGTAAATTACTTGAATTTAAGAGTAAATGCTCAGGTAAGCCTGATAGATATTGCTCTATTCCACTCCCTACATGAAGTATCATTTTGCATTTCCACAGACATCATTCCCTCAAAGTCTTGACGACAAAGCATATTGTCAACCTTTGGACTTGGCCAATGTGTGAGATAAGAAATGATAGACTACTACATTTCAAATTTATATTTATCTCATTATTTCCCAGTTTGAGAATGATTTTATAAAAAAAAATTCATATCTCTAACCCATTTTTCCTATAGAAGGAATGGTATTTATCTAATTTATCATATTCTTCTCTGTTTTTAGAAGATTACTTTTTTATAGTAGGCATACCAACTGTCAGTGATAAAAGTCATAAATCACATTGACATTTAATTGCCGCATTAAAGTCACCGTTATCAATGTTACTGAGAAGAAAAGCAAGACAAGCTTTAATGAACACCCATTTTCCAGAGCATAGCTAAGTTAAGGGATAAAGAAAACAGTGTACATACAAAGCTTTGTCTTTATTGTTTTTTAAATGTATGAAACAAGACATACGCCATGGAAAAACAGATACTCAAAGAGACAGTCCAAATTATTTCCATTTACATGTTTATGAAATTTTGAAGAAGAGAAAATGTGTGTAACTTCCCCCCCCACCCTTCTCACTGAAAGATAAAATTGTTGGACCGGGCAATCCTAGAGAAGGAAATAAAATGCTTGCAAGAAGAGAGACTAATTAAAGAATACAAAATTTCTGCAGGTCTGTCAGATGACCTGTGTTACAGAGATGCAGAAAAACAGAACACCCAGGAAACATGCCATTTATCCTCAAGCGACTAGGCATAAATGCACCTGATGTTTCCAACCTCATTAAGACAGACAGGCTTTTTCAAAAGTTATAGAACATTTGAGTGAAAACTAAGAAGAAAAAGTCCCATTCGATTTTTGTTCTGGAGGGAGCTTGCTCTTATTTCATTGATCTTAATTTTTTTTTTAATTTACTCTTGCTTTATCAAAATTAGAGAGAAAAAACAGCCAGCATTCTTGGCTACCTGAGAAAGAATCGGTAACCTTTTTGTTTAGCCTGGGTCACATTACAGATGAAATCAAAATGCTATTTGGAATTGGAAGTGGATGTTCTTCCCCAAATGCAACATTTTTTTAACAAAAGTCTAATTCCACTGAGTGATAGATGGAATGTCAGAACTTCTCATGTGTCTCAGATCACATTTTCCCATAAATGCTGGATGTTACCGTATACAGCTACCTAGAGGGATATAAGTTAGAGAACCACAGATTTTTTTTTTCCTTCAAAAAGGGAACTTGGGAGTCTCCTGTTCCAACCTCTTAATTGCAAATCAAAAAATAATTAAATAAGTAAGCCTAACAGGTTGTATGATCTGGCCCTAAGCACAGTACACAGAGACATAGTTCAGCTCTCTCAGTTCCAGTGTGACTTTCTCCTCTACCAAGCTGCTTTTCCTGAACAATGTCAATTAGAATCACAAAATACACATAGCATAGTCACCCCTTGCCTCAGATCTAATGTGTGGCAGATAATATGTTTAATATGGACGATCAATAGTTTTGTATTAAGTCTTGAAGTTAAGCAACACAGGCTCCCTCCATTTTACTGGTAGTGCCCAGAGGGACAAATCATTGATAAATTCCTGCCTGACCTAGAATTAATAACTGAAAGCCAGATGACTCCACATCTTCACCCCACCTGCAACCTCATACTTATAATTAAGCTGAGCGTTTTTCTTTAATCTTGAGTCTCAAGGACAGCAGAGGAAAGGACGTCCATAAAAGTAGTAACCATGGCAATGGCAAGGAACTCTACAACTGGACAATCTAACGTGAGCTGTCACTGTGCGTGCCGACAGAGACCCTCTAATTCATCTGTCTTCATTACTGGGTTCTTAACGCACAAAAATAATTTTGAGAAATGCCACAGCTAGCATGAAAGACAGAGAACAAAACACAAGTTTTTCACTAGTCGAGACTTCAAAAGCATTGTTTTGATGGCTTAATCATTCCTGTGCGCATGAAGGTGACATACGATTTTTAAGATGTTTTTCACCACGTTGTAGATGTTCTTGCATCCAACACTACACACATTGTTGCTACCTTCGTGATAAATGGTGAGGGTCTGACCACAGCTCTGAGACAGTGCAGAATTCAGTAGTTCTCTGAGGTAGGCTGCCCACAGCATTGCTTCATCAGAGATAGTGTCCTAACCCCTCTGCTAACACTCACAAAATAGCTTTTTTAGGTAAACTGGCCAACAATCAGAAGCTGACTTTAATAAGCTATTCTTAATATGGCATGCACCTGCTGTCGTTCTTGTAAAATAAATATGGTTAGCATGGTGAGCAAGAATATATCTATCATGGATGAATGGTTCAATCTTATGTAGGTTGTAGTGAACTTTCTGCAGTACTTTTCATGTCCCACTTACTCGAATGTGAAATTATAATGCATTGACTCGAGCACATGCCTGGGAGGGGTTGGTTGCAAATGGAGACTTTCGGTGACATCAGGAAATCTGCTTAACCTCTTAGAACTTTATTTTCCTTATCTCTAAAATTGATGAATTATTTTCCCCCTTCCTGAAATTATTTTCCCCCTCCTATTCACTTGGTTTATTGTCTCACTTCCTTCAGTTCTCAGCTCACCACATCATGGTATCAAGGCGGTCTTCTCAACCTTCCTATTCAAATAGCACGTAACCCTCACACAGTTTTCTCTATTCCCCTTACCTGATGTGTTTTCAGTATCACTTATCATCATCTGACAGACACACTAGCATTCACTTTTTTGCCGTACATCTCCTGCCTAGAACTCTGATTTGAGAAGGGAAGGACTTTTGTCTATATTGACCATTGCTTTATCCTCAGCTTTTAAAATAGCCCATGTTTTAAGTGTGAATTGGGTGGATTTAACACCGGCCTTTACTGACCTTACATCTCCACACATTTAATGAAATGTTAAAATACACATTAGACTGTAAATTATTTAATTAGTTTTATGACTACTACCAAAGGACAAGTAAATGGGAAAATAACAGCATAAACAGGAACAACCTTAACAGTCTGTGGTGAGGCATAACTTCAGAGAGAAATAATATTTAACTTGAGCCATGAAGGATAAGAGAATTTTCTGGGGTAGGGAGTCATTCCTCCAACAGCAGGTATAAAGACACTGAGGTAGAATGAAATGTGTTGATTGGGTCGCCTGAAGGAAAATCAGCATGGCTGGAGTGAGGAGGTTGAAGATCACTGTGTCTTGTGGTGAAGAGACAGGTAGGCTCCCCAGCATCCATCAAAATGCCTGGTGCACAGTGGCCGCTCAAGATGGAGTAGCCTATAAGTAATAGCACACAGTCCTATAGTGAGTTCTCCTGCTTCACAAACTTGGAAGAAAGTGGTGATAACTAAATGTCTATTGTGGTCTTGGAGTGTGACACAGATGTCCACTGGATGTGTCTGGATCTAGTCAGAAAAATAGGAACTGATCTAAGTACTTCAAACAGGAGAAACGTAATTCAGACAATTAGTCACACAGTGATAGATGACTTGAGAAAGCAAAGAGAGACCTAGCGATGACCCAAACAGGAAAATATTGCACTGAAAATGGAGGAACCAGCAGAAGAGACAGCACTGTTGGAACCTAGGGGCCAGGGCCAGCCTGGGCTACAATGTGACCATCTAGCAGGTCCTAGGACATCGTCGAGGACACACAGTCTCTTCTACAGAAGACACAAGCAGAGACAAAGGGAGACGGAAACAGGCTCCTTCACCTTGGCCCTTCTCTAGACTTCAAATCCCCCGCCAGTGCCTCCCATCAGCTGAACCTTGTGGAAAGTCAGTTGGCAGGAGATCCTGGGAAAGGTAACTTCTAGGACAGCAAATCGGAGGAGTGGAAAGGAAGAGAACAGAGCGCAGAGCATTCTGGCAAATAACCCCTACACAATCCCTTTCTGATAGTAATAGGTATGCTAATTCTAGCTCCCAACTCACCAGGAGCTATATCTACACTTTATGGGCTGCACCATCTCTCTAGCAGTTACATAAACATATGTAGCACTACACAGGTAAAATAAAATGATATCTAAATATTATATACAATGCCATGCTATATGCTAACCCATCATGCTGAAGAATCTCTTAGATACCCCGTAATTAAAATGTAAGTTTCTAGGGGTTTTTAAAACTTATTTTTATTTTTAAATGATTCTACTTAAACTGAGAATTACAGAAAATTTGGGAAGCTCAGAACAGTAGCAGAAGGAAAAAAATATTATCCATATTATCCACAGTCCCCACTGTTCAGGGAGAGTGACTATTAGCAAATTGATAGGAGAAGATACTTGGAATTTTTTAAATTGACATAATTTTAACTACTTGGATAGAGTGACAAAATCCTCCTTTCTTAGTAGTTGCAGTTTCCCTGGGACATCAGTTTGAATTATGCTGTCATATGGGGAAAAAAACTTTTGTAATGGACACTGGGCCAATACCCCAACAACCTTATTTCAGTTTAGGAATGATCTTCTGGTACATTCAGTGTCAGAAACAAAGCAATGGGAGTTACATAAATTTGGTGTTAGAGAAGTCTTATTTCTTTCTGTAAAACATAGTCAAAACCTTATGATGTTTTGAAGTTAGTTCCTATTGTGTGTAGAGAAACAAAATTTAAAAAAGCTCTTCATGGAAATATATCTTTAGACAAGGTCAAGATGCATTTAAATTTTATTTTTTTTAATGAATTTGGGAACTAATCAGAGAATAATCTAATGAACGTGTGGGTCTGCTCCATTTTCCAATCTTTTTATAATCATTTTTCTTTGCTAGTTTTGTAGATTTGGGATAATATCAAGCATATATTCATGTTTATATTAGTGTGGTAGGAATCATGGTATAATTCTTTCTAAATTGGCATTATCAGTTTTTAAATAACTCTTTCCCCCTTAGGTCTTTAGATTATGAACACTTAAAATGAATCATTTCAGATCAATTTTGGGCACTGTGTCCAAAAATACCAAATTTTTTTCCCTTTGAAAAGGAAAACCAGAAAATCTTGCTGAAGGCTAAACTTTCTTTTTAGCTAAGAGAGAAAACATTTCACAGAGTATTTACTGAAAACAATCAATAATTCCTAGTAGGTATAAGTCAATACATATCAAGTCAAAAGTACACTATTACTTGGAAGTCAATATGTTTTACTAAGCATATGGAGAATTTGCATTAAAGCAGGCACTGGCATTTCCAATTCAAGATTTTTTTTTCACTTTGGTAGTATAATGTATAGCAACTCAAGCAAATTTATGTGTCTAACTACATCATTCAGGAAAACTGCATGTAGCCAGCTGTCAAGAAAATATCTCATTCTGTGTATTACAAAAAGTCTCCTGAGATTCAGTCAGTCTAGCAGCATACTTCTGAGCTGCCCTTTCTCCTCCCCTTAACTTGTCGTGACCGTGGCGAGCACCACAGTTTTGAGCAAGGTGCATCAGAACCACACACCCGCCTTCCAAAGTCCACTTTGACTCTTACTCGTTTTGTGATTTTGAGGAAATTAGGTAACTTTTGTGAGCTCAATTATTCCTTCTTCTGCCTCCCCAGGATTGATAGAACTAAGCACTCAACAATCTCTAACTTACACGGTCCTGTTAGTGGCATCTTTCCAGACGTGGTCCACTTTACGAGAAGGAGATCTGTGACAACTCTCTTATCTCACGCAGGGAGCTTCTTCTTGATAGTCAGACTTGCCTTTATGCACAGCCATCTTTACTGTCTCACTGGCCGGCCCCTGAGCTTGGATGCCTTTTGGTCATTTTCTAAAAACCAAGGGCTGAATGGAAGGGTCATGACACAGCAAAGACACAAAAGAAGCTTCCCGGAGACCAGCAGACCTGCCCGGCTTGATGTCACCAAAGCTAATACTGATCACACGTTCCTATGTTATTTTACCGTGTTTTTCAAATCTAGTAAAACTCGTCTTTATTGCTAGATTAGAAGGTTTCTACTTTTGTTATTTGGAAACTGAAAGAGAGACAAGGCACACTTACCAAGGCTGGCGATATTCTGTATTACCCAATTTCCTTTTTTTCTTTCTTTTTTTCTTTTTCTTTTAAAGATGTGGGATACACTTCAGGGATAGGTGTACAATCATTGATGATGCAGGGACCCTTGTTGATGAGGTGTGCCCCTCCCTCCCCTGGCAGTTTCCCTCAACTGCCAGTCCCAACCCTCTCCTTCCACTGACAGTTTCCCACTACTACCAATTCCTTTCTTATAGCGTTATGATAATTGTTCACGGTCCGCTTATGAGTAAGAACATATGGTCCTCTGCTCTTTGTATCTGTGATAGATCACTGAGGATGATAGATTCTAAATCCATCCAAGTTGCTGTGAAGTCCACATGTTTGTCCTTCTTTATGGCTGCATAAAATTCCATTGTGTACACGTACCACAGTTTTTTAATCCAGTCCAACTTCAATGGGCAGCATGGTTGGTTCCACGTTTTTGCTATTGTGAATAAAGATACATGTGCAGGTATCTTTTTCCAATGATCATTCATAGGCAAAGGAGCCTTGATTGTCCGGCATGGAGAGCGTCACACCAGGTGTGAAGCCAGGGCACCATGCACCTGTTCATTCATCTTATCCCTTCAAGCTGCTAGCAGACCAGGAGAACAAGGGTATCAGAGAGTAAGACAGGAGGTGCTACATTCTTGAAGACAGGGTAAGGAGTGTTTTTATCTAAGGTTGTGGGGATTAAGAATGATTTCATGGAGGTCCTTGGCCTGGATTCTAACAAGATTACAAGGAGTCTCTAAAGGTAGAGACAGAGAAAAGTAATATTCTAGTACCTAACATAAAAGATATGTATGTAACATAAATGCATACACACACATACATGCATACACTTAATTTCAGAGCATGCAAGGGTAAGTGTGTGGGCATATATATCACAACCACCATACTCTGAATTCTTTGAGGAAGATGACCTTTGCAATGGCATAAAGAACTATTTGAAAAAGGAAGGCAAGAAATAAAAATACTGATTATTTTAGGCTACTATTTCCTAAAATGTGTTTGAAATAACTCTGACTCCACAGAACGTTACTAATGATTGCATGGGGGAAATGGAACTGTCTGTAGCCATGAGTTCTTTGTCAAAAAAGCAAAACAGGATTTTATCACTGCGGGATATCGAATATGCTAGTATTTACAACAAATATCAAGGAAGAGCTAAGAGCATATAACATTCCTCAAGCTTGTTAGACTGCGACCATCCCTTCAAAGAAGCTTTTGCAGAATCATTGTCCACAAGTCCTATTTTCCAGCGTGTTGTTTTCTGCAATGAGAGCTTCCCTGTGCTATTAGCTCCTATAGGAAGAGTGTCCTGTATTTTTTTTTTTTGGGTTGGAGTCTCACTCTGTCACTCAGACTGGAGTGCAGTGGCCGCTTCCGGCCACCGCAGCCTCGACCTGCTGGGCTCCAGCGATCCTCCCACCTCAGCCTTCCGAGTAGCCAGAATTACAGGCTCACGCTACCACGCCCGGCTAATTTTTTTGATTTATTGTAGAGATGAGGTCTCACCAAGTTGCCCGGGCAGGTCTCGAGCCCGTGGGCTCAGGCAATCCACTCACCTCGGCCTCCCAAAGCGCTGGGATTACAGGCTGAGCCACCGAGCCCGGCCAAGTGTCCTGTATGTTAACCTTTAGCTCCTCAGTTTCGAGGAGAGTTTGCACAGGGTAAGCCCTCCAGAAATATTTATTGAGTAGAGTTGAAGGACAGGCCCAAAGTAGAAGGACGTATAGATGGAGAACAAAGTAGAAAACTTGTACATGCTTAGTTCTTTATACGACTTTATTCTTGAATAACTGCTTTCAGCTGTGGATATTCAGCAATTCGTATTTGAAAGATTTGACCATAGGAAAGAAACTAGGCATAGTAAATCTTAGGCTGCAGTCATCCCCTCAAGTACTGTCCTATTTAATCTGAAAGTTGTACTGATTTGTCTTTTAAAAATCCTCAGAGAAAATCTTTTCTAGTCAGGATTGCCTGCTTCTCCAATATGGTTGAGCTGGAATTAATCAGTGGCATAGACAATAAGTGGCAAGGAACGTGGCAAAGGAAGACAGCTTAATTTGCAGGAAAAGTGTGTTTTTAGTGCTAGCAAGTCTTGATTTGAATGCTAGATTTCCTACTTACTAGGTGTGCGGCAAAATAAATTACATGTTTGTGCCATGTACCACCATAGTTCTAGAGGAGTTGAGGTTGTCTTGGGGAAATAAAAATGTATACATATTGTTTATGAAAAGAACACTCCCAGTTTATAGCAGTGAATGAGAAGCAGAGACACAATGTGCATTTGGAGGAATAATGATTCTCTGTGACTGGAGCAGAGATTCTTAAAGGGAGAGTACAGGAAGAGATAAGAATGCAAAAGTTCACAGATGATTGAATCCAGAGACACCGTAAACCAGATTGTGGACGGAATCTAAGTTAGGGTCTGGAATGTATACTTATTCTCAGAGAAAAGACATTGTTGTTAAGACATTCTGAATTGGAAAACAATATGGGAATGATTTTCTTTGGGAAACACAATTTGATAATGATTGTGTGTGTTTGTAGTGATTTGATCAGATTACCAAGATAGGCTTCTCAGCTTCACGTAGAAATTGGAACATCAAGTTCAGGAGGTTTTCTCCTTCTGGTCACATTCTGTAATGCACTTGGGAAACAAATCCACACTTGTTCAGAGAAGGCACTCTCTGTAGAGCCAGGGAAGGTGGAGCCAGGACAGCAGCTCTGTCACGGACAGACTGCGTGATCTCATGTAAGTTACTTAACGCTCAGATCAGCAGTTTTCTCATCCATAAAATGGGATAGTAATGGTACTTTCCTTATGAAGGGAGATGAAATCAGCTAACAGTTGCTGCAACAGTGCCTGGCACATAGAAAACACACAAAAGTTGTTAGTTCTTGTTTGTACTACTGTTGTTGAAATTCTACAATTTTTTTAGTCAACCATCCACATTTTCACAAAATTTCCTCTCATGCAGACTTACCTTCCAAAATTGCTCCTTGGATTTGAAATTCATCCCTACCCTCTTGCTCTCATCATCAAGCATTTGAGAAGATACTCGTTGCCAGAAACGTCCAAATTTCTAAGCTTCATAAAGATGTTTAAATGTAATTTAAATATTTTTATAGTGTCTTAATCTCCGGTCTCTCTATTCCTCTCTTTCTTTAGAGACACTCGTTTTACAAAATCACCTCCACTTCTCTCTCAGAACGTCACGGATGTGATGATTTAGGAAATTAACTCAGCAGTGATTCTCCCGCGTGCCACAAGAAAGCATGAAAACGATTCACCTAGTCTTTATTTTCTGACCCTAAACCAAAGAGCTGCAATTTGACTATGTTCCTTGGTCTAAGACACAGTATTTGAGCAGTCCTCTTCTCTATTGTCCACACAGCCGCTCATGATTACTGTAATCAGAAAAGCACGTCAGGTCACTCTGAGGGGGGGGACATCAACTTTGCTGTGACATCTCCACCTGCACCTGCCTCACCTTCACCTCTGGGAGAAAATTCCCCAGGTATTTAGGCCTCCAACTGCGTGTCCTTTTCCAGAATGAGATGAAGGAAGCAGGCCATGGGACACTGGTCTGGAGAGTGGCACGGGTTTCCACGTACACCTGGAATGCTCAAACTGCAGAGGGCATTCTTTGGAAGGGAAATGCATGTAAGGTGAGGAACATAAGGCATCCCTCTGCTTCACTGAATATGCTTCATTCCTTTCCCGAAAAGGTCTGTGGTCCTTAGGGTTATCTTTCATTTCTTTGAGAGTTCTGTTTTGGGTGTCCTGCCTTTCCTTCATATGCTCGCTTCCACGGTCATCTTCCACATGGTGTGCATGGCCTCCTGCCTGGACCAATGAGTCCTGCTCCCTCCTGGGACTCCACAGCTCTCCGGCTTCCTGACAATTCTTTCTTCACAATGCTAAAAATTCATACACTACATGATCATGTGGTTTACCTATTTAAATCATTTGGAGGGTTTCCACTGGTGAGAGATAAAACCCAAGCCGCTTCGCATGACATTTGAGATTCTGCCTGCTCTGGTTTCTTCTTAATGTGCAGATTCCTGGCTGACTCACCCGTTATACCCTGCCCTAGAAACATTGGGAAGTTCTTGCTTTATCTTTTAAAAAACAAAGCCTTGCCTAATATCTAAGCTCTTTTTTAAAATTTTCATTTTTTGAGTTGGAGTCTCACTCTGTTGCCCAAGCTGGAGTGCAGTGGCATGCTCACAGTCACCCCAGTGTTGACCCGCTGGGCTCCGGTGATCCTTCCACCTTCCAAGTAGCCAGAACTACAGGCGTGTGCTACCACACCTGGCTAATTTTTGACTTATTGTAGAGGTCTCGCCCAGTTGCCTGGTCTCAAACCCATGGGCTCAGGCATCCACTTGCGTCAGCCTCCCAAAGTGCTGGGATGACGGGCTGAGCCACTGAGCCCGGCCATCTCTAGGCTTTTAAATGTGTTGCAATCGCTGTCTAGAATATTCCTCCTTTTCCCTTCACCTTCATACGATCTATGTATCCTTGAGATACAGCTGCAGTCCCCTGGCTGGTTACCGGCCCTCCAAGTGGCTCCCAGAGCCCCTGTGCTGGCACTTGTGAGAGCATTGGCTGTTCTATGACTTAACTACCCTTTCACACACCCGTCTCCTCTACCAGGTTGAGGGCGGTCAAGGGCAGAGTCTGCACAAGTGGAGTAGACCCTTTCCTTGCATCATGTGACCCTGAGGTAGGTAGCTCCTGCCAAACCTACCGATGGGGTAAAGCTTCCTCGTCACGCCAGACCGCTCTGGGTCTCTAACGTGTGGACAACGACACACAGGTCAAGATTTGTCACCAGGTTAGTTTTCCCAAAGACTTTCATGAGGATTCAAGTAGCAATGTCTTCTTTTTTCTTCTCAGGACACCTCTCATTCCTATGAGATGTCTGTCCCTGTACCTTTAGCACTTTATTGCTGTTAAGAATTGGCTAGCCCATTATTTCCTACTTCTAGACATAAATCCTCTTAAGAGACATAAATGTGCTTGGTCTTATTATGGATCGTCTGAGTTTAGCGCAGTGTCTAATTAGAGTAGGCGCTCATTATAAACGCTGTGTGAAATGAATAAATGCACATTGTGATATTATCGGTTCTGCCTGGGAAGTGTTTTTCTTTTTTCTTCCATTTGGCCATATTCTTGATTTGTGGTTCTTAAACAGGGCTGAACATTGGAATTACCTGGAGAATATTGTGCCAACATCCTTGACCGGTGTTTTTCAAATGTCAACATGCAAAATCACCAAAGAATCCTGGACTTCAGTTCAGTAGGCCCGGAGTAGGCATCCTATATTTCTAACAAGCTAGCAGGAGACATGCAAGATGTTGGCCAGGACCACACTGAGTAGCAGATCCTGACCTTCTGAACCAGAATTTCTTGTGCTCTGGCCTGGGGATGACATATTCCTAAGAAATTCCCGAGTGATGGTGACAATGAATGTTTGCCATCTACATAAAGAGTTACTGTGTGTGTTCCGTGACTCATGCTATATAGACTCTGCAATATTATTGAGCAGCTCACCAGAAATTGTGCTACAGGTTATGGTTGTGTGGATGAAGGAGGTTGGAATGTTCCTAGCCTATGGGGCTCACAGTCTAATGAGAACGATAGATAAAATATCTAAAACAATGTCTTGCACATTGAGATAAAGGTAGGAAAACAAACACAAGACCCTGATATCGACAATTCCTTGGAAATAAAACATCTACATGTAAAGTAAGTTTTGCATGATACACCTGCACCCGCTGTGGTATCAGTGGAGCAGAAATGTTTTAAACAAAGTTAGGATCATATACATGCCCCTGAGTCAGGACATAATCTGATGAATTCTAGAATCTCTCCAAAGACTCTTGTGGCTGGAACAGAAAGTAAGAGTGGAAAGTCGTGTCATGAGGAGGGTAAGAGTCAGACAAGTGCACACAAGCTGGTGGCCTAACCCAGCAGAACACATGCACCCAAGGAGAGAAACTTCCTTTAATCAGCATCTGGAATAGGGATGCTGTGGAGATTGGCCCAGTTTTCTTGGTTCCTTTGAGAAAAACCCAGCTCAGAATAGCAGCAACAATCCTCAAACTCATCTTCAAATACTTTTATTCCTAAGTTTCTGGGACTACAACTTATGCATTAAAAAGTATAATAGAAAATATAAACATTGCATGCCTTCACATTTTAATCACTTTTCACCTTTTTTCCATTTATCAAAATCAGCAGTTAAGAATTTTTTTTTCCATTTATGCTGGAGTCTAGCGTGTTGAAGGTTCAGTACTGTCCAACTAGTCCTACTCCTTCTTTCTGCCATAAGAGTGCAGCATGCAGTGTCACGTTCTCTCCTTGGAAACCTGAATTTGTGTACAGTGGGATGAATTCGGAGGCCTGGTCCCTGACTCAAGTGCAGCCGCCTGGATCAGAAGAGTTTAGATGGAAGTTTCCAAGATGCTCTCATCTCAGAGCTGTCCCCTACAAAAGCCAAGGAGTTTGCTCAGCTCTACCGGTCAATGAGGATTCATGGTGTTCATTTAGACCACGTACATTTTACCTTTTTCTTTATAAAGTTGTGAACTCTTCAGCAGTTGTAGTCCTAAAACAAATTTGTTAATTCCATTTTTTCTGTCACCTCTTCTTCTCATTCTTTTCCATATGGAAGCCTGCATTAGTCATTGCATTCTAGATATAAGACAGAGATTGATCAGGCTTAATTGTTTAGCTTACAATTATCATAGTAACCATTGTATTTCAGACACCATAACCGACAGGTCAGACCGTAGACCATCAGTCCTGACTGAAGGGATAGAAATCCATCTCTCTATAACCTGTAATCCACACTTCAGGGAAATTCCAGGCTTCATTCCTTCAGTTATGTCCCTTCTTTCCAGCATCTTAAGTACCTCACCCCCATTCTTTTTTAATTCACCTCACCCTTGTCTGAATTCAACAATAAAGTCACACTTGGCATTGTAGTGGTTATTTTGTAAATCAACACAATTTGCAACTTGCCTTTGATAAAGCTCTCCAGGATTTTCACAGCGCGTTTGCTCTGCAAACTACTCTCCAAATAATCCAGCATTTTTCCATTACAAACACATTTTAACAAACATTACAACAGCAACAACAGAAATCTTGAAGTGCATTGAAATAGCTAGGCAATTTGGTTTCACAAGTAGCAACAAAATAATCTAAAATAATAGCTCTATTTATTTTTTACTATTTTATGTATATTTTATTCCTGAGGAAGCATTATATATTTTACATTGTTACTCATCTCACACATTTTAATACTGTAACTTTTACTCTAAACACTTTATTTCCCAATTTTGTCTATTAAAGTTAAATAATTTTATAAAGCAGCCCATTGTTTGACACCCACTAAGCACTTCATAAGTAGTAGATATTTTTATTGATATTATCTTTTCCTCCTTAACCTCATCATATGAGAATGTTCTAAATGGAAACTTTTGGAATCTTATTATCTATTGCATGAAAAGAACAGGGATATTTAGAGGGAAAACCCAATATTGAGATAATTCAATTATGAAATAAAAGTCTTCTAAATAAGGGAAATATAGATCAAGATTAAAATGGCACTTAGAGCGAATTTCTCCTACAGAGCAAACCAAGACAGAGAGTTTCCTCAGCACCCAGAGATAAATCGATCCAGTAACACACCCCACAAGTCCAAATAGAGTTATGATAACTACTTAGAACAAAGAAGAAGGAAAAAATCTACCAACCTGAGCTGGAACTGGCTGGACTCTTTCCTGAACGCTGTGTACCACAGTCTGCAGGCAGTGGGGAAGGTAACTAATGGTAATTTGGGAGTGCTGTGCTTCTGCCACAAATTTGCAGGATTCCCTGGGCCTTTTGGGACCCCAGTTCCCCATGGGAAACTATGAGGGACGGACCCACAGTTGTGCTCTGCCGTGAAGTAGTGCAGGAAAGAAGCCTTGGACGGTGCCAGCTACCACTTCCCAGGAACTCAACGCTTGCAAGATGGAGTGGCTGCTTTCTAGATAGCCTGGGAGGGAAAAAACACCACAGGGGCAGACAGGACCTGACTGGGCTGGTTGTCTGGGGACCCTTGAGGCCCTAAGGCCAGCTGCACCTTGTTTTTCAGATCACAGATTGCCTGAGGTCAAGGTGGGAGCTGGGTGGAAAGCATTGCCATAGCAACCTTTCACTCTTCTTGTGTAGTCTTCTGGGTCTGCTCTGCACAACAGTGACCTGGGACTCCCTCCTAATCTCTACCATGGTAGCCAAGAGTGCATGTCTTCAGGGTGCCTCATGTCTTTCCCCATGTGCCACCACAGAAAGCCCAAAACAGAAAACTTGGAGAACAACCCCGCTCTCAGTCTAGCCTGGCTAGGCACTTCCTTGCAGCAACACTCGCCAAGGAGAAACCCTCCAGCTACCATCACAGCTGGCTTTCTCCCATTAGCGAGTGCTACCGCCTGGCCAGAGGTCAACAGGACAGCCAACCACATCGGATACAAGACCTCAGGTTTGGGAAAGGCTTGATCTCAAACACCAGCTTATGACACTTTCCAAACTACTCCAGCCACTCAGCATGCTGTGAGCCACTGCAGATCCACAGCACAAGGCTGCCACATCTGGCATTTGAGGACCTCAGCACACTAAGGCTACATATAACCAAGAGAACCCTACAGTGCCTACATCTGTCCCTGCCAACCTCAAATAAAAATTTCCCCAAATGAGAAGAAACCAGAAAAATAATTCTGACAATATGAATAAAAAAGTTTTCCAACACCGTCAAAGGTCACACCAATCATTCAGCAAAGTACCACCAAAATGAAAATTTTGAAATCCTAGACATATGATTCAAAAGGCCAATTTTAAGACTTTTCAATGAACTTCAAGCTGAAATTCTAGAATAAAAGAAACATTTAAGGAAGTACAAAATGTAGTGGAAAACTTTAATAGTAGACTAGAACAAGCAGAAGAAATGATCTCAGAACTTGAAGACAAAGCTTGTGAATTAACCAAATCAGACAATAATAAAGAAAAAACAATCAAGAGAATGGAAAAAAGTCTCCAAGAAATGTGGGATTATGTAACATATCTAAAACTAAGAATCATAAGTGTTGCTGAGGAAGACAAAAAAGTAACTGGTTTGAAAAACCTATTTGAAGTAATAATGGAAGAAAACTTACCTGGTCTTGCCAGAGATCTAAGCATTCACATACAAGAATCCCAAAGAACTCCCAGGAGACTCATTGCAAAAGGGTCATCTCCAATGCATATAATCATATGGTTAAGCAAAGTTAATGTGAAGGAAATAATTTTAAAAGAAGTGAGACAAATGCATCAAATAACTTCAAAAGGAAACATATCAATCTAACAGCAGACTTCTCAGAAGAAACCCTACAAGACAGGAAGGATTGGGACCCCACCTTTCATCTCCTCAAAAAGTGTCAGAGACCCGCTCCGACCTTGGAGGGAAGGGTTAGGACCCGCACCAGAGAATCTGGACGGCGAGAAGAGACCACTCGGAGGCAGTTCTTCTGGGAACAGTC
>NW_007253037.1:384347-386163 GCF_000164805.1 Carlito syrichta
CCACATCCCTTTTGTTTCCTTTGTATTTCTTTTTTTCGCTACTAGCAAGCCTCTGGGGAAACAATATATACAATTAAATATGATCTGTCGGTGACCAGCACTGACCAAGGGTGGGTTAGGACCCGCACTGGAGAATCAGGAGACAGTGAGAAGAGACCTCTCGGAGGCAGTTTTTCTGGGAACAGTCTGATGAGGACTGAAGCCAATTTTATTCAAACCTTTTCCAAGTTATGTACCATTTTCTATACCCTCCAGCAGTGTGATAATCACTTGCTAGGGGCGTACAAGTTCCGTGCTTTACAAACCATGCATCACAAGCATCACGAGACTTGCAAGTTTCGACCAAACAATTCGAACTCCATGATGCCTGACGTGCTTCACAAAACTCACATCAAGGTCACAGGTGCACAATTTCTATTGTTCAAAATGTCTTCCATAGTGTTCAATAAATCATTCATATTATACTCTTTGTTCTAAACCCTGATTAATATAAAAAACTTTTCTGATTTAACTTTAGGTTCAATCCAAGTTCACTGACTCCAAATATTTTTAACGATTAATATTATCAACTTAACAGTATACTATAATCTATAAGTTTACTTAAATGACTTAGCTGTTAGTTATACTATTATCCTATTACGATTTAACGTAATGCCTTATAACTCAGTTAAAACTCATTCTTAAACTACCAAACTTTACTATAATTCATATGAGTTTCATATGTCTAAACTTTAATTTTTATATGATCTAGTGATTGGACTTTAATACTATGCTATATCCTATTAAGCTATTACCTCATCATTAATTCTTTTATAAATCGTATAGTAACTATTATATTTGAATAATGTAGCAAAAGGAAACAAAACAGCAAGCGTAAATTTACGCAGCTATGAGTGTATGTGTATATATTTTATTTTAACATGTCTACTCTACAAATCAAATAGTAGCTGTCACACTCTTGAACAAGGAAATGCATGGCCGCCATGATGGCTGTGGGCTGAAGCAGACAGAGTTTTGGTAATTAACGAAACAAAAGAAAACGTTCTGCCTGGCTAGGGGCAGGGTGACAAAACTATCATGGTAATTTAGTTTCTAATCTTAGCCCTAGGGGAAACAGCTTTCCAAAGCTGACTAACCAGTCTACCAGGAAATAGAAGTTAAAAAATATCTAGAAAGAAGTAAAACTTAGAAAGACAGAGAAAAATAATTCTGCTATGCACTTTCCATCAGGTGTATTGAGATTTACTTATAAGTTTTACTGCCATGTATGCACACTGGTCACTAATCACACGCCAATATTATAGGTATAACTGATAACCTATGTCAGAGGCGATCTTCCAGATGGGCCTTTACAGGCCTCAGCCATGTAGCTATAGATGTTGGCTCCCAACAAAAAAGAATAACTGTCAGCCAAGGATTTTGTATCTCACAAAACTAAGTCTCATAAATGAAGGAGGAATGAAGTCCATCGCAGACAAGCAAACAATGATGGAATTTGTCACCACTAAAGTGGCTCTACAAGAAGTACTCAAAGCTGGGCTCGATGGCTCAGCCTGTAATCCCACACCTTTGGGAGGCTGAGGTGAGTGGATTGCCTGAGCCCGCAGGTTTGAGACTCGCCTGGGCAGCGAGACCTCATTTCTACAATAAATCAAAAAATCAGCCGGGCATGGGTAGCGCATGCCCTGTAATTCTGGCTACTCAGAAAGCTGAGGCGGGAGGATCACCAGAGCACGGCAGGCAAGGCTGCGGTGGCTGGGAGCGGCCACTGCACTGCTGTCTGGGCAACCGAGTGAGACTTCAACTCAAAAAAAAA